>NC_045447.1:110157022-110237357 GCF_002776525.5 Piliocolobus tephrosceles | reverse complement strand
TTTTTTTTTTTTTTTTGAGATGGAGTCTTGCTTTGTCACCCAGGCTGGAGTGCAGTGGTGCAATCTCGGCTCACCGCAACCTCCACCTCCCAGGTTCAAGCGATTCTCCTACCTCAGCCTCCCGAGTAGCTGGGATTACAAGCATGTACCACCACGCCCGGCTGATTTTGTATTTTTAGTAGAGATGGGGTTTCTCCATGTTGGTCAGGCTGGTCTCAAACTCCCGACCTCAGGTGATCCACCCGCCTCGGTCTCCCAAAGTGCTGGGATTACAGGTGTGAGCCACTAAGTTGACTGAGACCCGTCTCAGACACTTTTTGGTTTAAAGTTATGAACATGTGGGCTGTTAGATGGAGGTCAGTGCTGTGAGAAAAACAGAGCAAGGGAGAGTGACCTACAGGAGTTGCTGTTTTAGACTGAGTGGCTGGAAGGGGTGTCACCAAGGGTGCCTTGGGGAAAGACCTGAGCCAGGTGGATCCCTAGGGGAGGCCGTTCCAGGCAGTGGGAATAGCAGGTGCAAGCGCCCCGGAGTGTTTAAGGAACAGCAGGCCGTGTGGCTGGGACTGGGGGTGCGGTCCCAGGAGTCGCGGTGGGGCTGCCGTGCTTGCGGCTCAGGGCCTAGCAGCCAGCTGTGAGGAGTCTGTGTTTTCTCTGAGGGATGGACATGGGGGAGCTGAGCCGTGGAGTCACACTCTGACTCATGGTGTAAGGTGGCCACTCTGGCTGGATGTTGAGAATAGACTGAAGGGAGGCCAGGACAGAAACAGGGACCAGGAAGCCATCGTGGTGATCTGGAGAGAGATGACGGTGCTCGGACCGGGATGGGAGCATGGAGTGCCGTGTGAGGGTGGAGCCGGGGCTGGATCCTGATCCTTTCCATAGCTTGTGTGCAGAGTACGAGGTGCGAGAGAAAGGGAGGGCTCCGGGAGGACCCTCCACATTTTCCAGGTGACGGGAAGTGACCTGGAGTGACTTCACTAACGTGGGAAAGACTGGGAGAGGCGGGGCTGAGGGGGACGCTCAGGAACCCTCTACGGGACACACTAAGGTCGAGGAGTCCTTTAAACACCTTAGTGGGAGCGTAGAAAATGCACACACAAGTCTGGGTTCAGGGGTGAGGTCCAGGCTGGAGCAGGGGTGGCTTGAGGCCTCAGCTCATGGATGGTGTGGAGGGAAGAGTTGACCAACAGGGGAGCCCCGGGCCCCAGCATTAAAAGGTCACAGAGAAGACCGGCACGTGGGGAGCATTTTCTGCTATTCCAGACGCAGATTTGTCTAGAGAGAACTGCAGCTCACGTGGCTACTGGAAAGTCTGCTTCTAACCTTATCTGCCCGTAGACGTGTAGACGAGGTTCTCTTCCAACCTGGGACTTTGCAGGTGATGCTGGCCTGCGCCTTTTAATTCTGTTGGGACAACACGGACCTGTGGCGCTTTGAAGGGCTGGAGAAGGACTCCAGGTGCCTGAGAGGCAGACAGCGTTCCAGGGGAGAGGGGACCCGGGGGTGCTGGGCGCAGTCAGGGCTGGGTTCCACTTTCCATTCCTCCCTAATCTGCCAGCAATTCTGAGCTCTCCAAGCCTGGGTTCTTGATAGGTGAAGCTGAGACAATAATGATACAGAATTTGGTGGTGTAGATACAATAACAGGATGAGTTCAAGGAGTAAATAGTGATACAGGTTAACAGCACTTAGTATCTAAACATGGTGAGCCCTTAAGACACGTCAGCTTATTCCTGTTGCTGTTTTTAATGCCATCTTACTTTAAAGTACTTTGAGATTTCAAGTGAAAAGTTACCAAAAAAAAAAAAAAAAAAAAAAGGTATAATTAACCACCAGGAATTTCAGACAAATAAATGCATTTAAGTGAAGCCATATTTTACAAACTCTTAAAGGTTAAAGTTCCTGTATGTTCATGAAAATAAACTATTTACTAATATTTGCACTTGAAAATGTGCAAATTAAAGGGAGGGAATTTGGAGTATTCCCGTATTTCTCCATCGTTTGCTTCACTTAAATAAAATTCTGTTTGATCACCAGCTCACAGCTGGAGTGACTCTGTCTGAAGGGATGTGGATTAGAAAGGGCTAAAGCAGTAGAAACAGTTTTCTTTTCACTGAGATCCAACAAGACCCACTTGCTGTCCTTGGGATGCTTTGACTTCCTTCCACTTCCTCCACATTTTCCTGTTTCTCTTGCAAACCTGTGAGGTCCTAGAGGATTGCTCAGCTGTATCCGCCCAGTACACAGTGGGTACTCAGGCATGTTTGTTAAAAACAACAAAGTTATTGGTGACCGACCGACTGGCCAGCTGACCGACTGAGGGAGTGAATGAACAAAGGAAGTTCAGTGCTTTCCCTTAAGAAGCTCCCCTGGAGACGGCAGATGTTCACCAGATCTGTAGAACGCAGTGTGTTATTATTAGGACAGACACCTTGCTGTAGGCAGGAGCTTTAAACCGGGCCTGCGTCCCTCAGGATGTCCTCAGAGGCTTCTTGGGGTGCGTGTGGCCTGAGCTGGTTTGAGGGAGTCAGATGTGGATACTCACTCTCCATCCACTCTCCTAAGATGCGCTGCGGTGCGCACAGCTGTGATGGGGTGCCCGCCCCGGCCTTCCCCAACACCTCACCACAGTCCTCTTCTCCCACTTGGCCAAAGAAAGTCAGGGCACCCCTCACCCATGCTGAACTTCACCATGGGGTCTTGCTCTGGACTGTGAGAGTCTTTGGGGGCGGCCGGGCGCGGTGGCTCAGCCTGTCATCCCAGCACTTTGGGAGGCCGAGGCGGGCGGATCACGAGGTCAGGAGATCGAGACCATCCTGGCTCACACGGTGAAACCCCGTCTCTACTAAAAATACAAAAAAACTAGCCGGGCGAGGTGGCGGCTCCTGTGGTCCCAGCTACTCGGGAGGCTGAGGCAGGAGAATGGCGTAAACCCGGGAGGCGGAGCTTGCAGTGAGCCCAGATCGCGCCACCGCACTCCAGCCTGGGCCACAGAGCGAGGCTCCGTCTCAAAAATAAAGAGTCTTTGGAGGCAATAAAGTTATGATTGAACATACTGCTGTAGGCAAAGCTTCTGTGACTGGATATAGCTGACTTGCAGAGAGACCACCAGTGTCTTTCTGTTTAGGGGGGTCTCAGAAGCAGAAGCTGAGACAGAGTTTGGGGTGCCAGATGTTTATTAGGGATCAACTGTCAAGGAACAGGGGAGGAAGCAAGCTTGGGCAGAAGAAGTCAAACTTCATTATAGACCTGACAAAGGCTTAGTCAAACCCAGCAGGCAAGCTGGGGCAAGCGTTGCCCACCTAAGTGGCCCTCTTTGGGCAGAAAAGGGAGACCAGGCTGGCCTCCTTGCAGCTGAGGCTGACTCAGAAGGAGCTGACAGCTGGAGGCCATTTGCTGGCCTCGCTCCCACAGCTGGGCAGCAAAGGCTTCCCTGGAGGAGACCCACACGGTGCACTCCATCCAGCACACTTCCCTCTGCTGGCGCCGTTCCGCTAAGGGCAAAATGTCGTGTTCAGAAGAGGGGTATTTTGTCCTGAGTTGGAGTGTTTTGAACTCAGATGTTTTGTAGAGCGAGGCAGCAGGATTGATGAGAATGTCTGTCCAAGAAGCTCATTTCTTCCATCCCCTAAATAAATTATGTTGAAGAATGTATGTCCCTAAAGATAGAGTCCACAGAAATGAAGGGAGGAGGGTATCAAAGGCAATCGCAAAGGCTTTCTTTCATGGAGGCAACTGATTCATGGCTTGGTGCTGTGCTTTCTCCATGTCCCTCTCCGAGATAAACAGCTGGTCTACCAATCATCTGCCACCACGGCCTCGCCTCATTTCATTGCTCTTTTCTTTATTTGCACTTTGCAGATATCACATTATTTACCAATGAAAGGCTTCTGCGTCAAGCAAGTCTATCTGAGCCATTTTCCAACAGCGCGTGCTCATCATGTCTATGTCACATTTTGGCAATTTTAGCAATATTTCAAACTTTTTATATTATATCTGTTATGGTGATCCATGATCAACGATCTCTGAGGTTACTAATGTAATTTTTTTTTTTTTTTTTTGAGGTGGAGTCTGGCTCTGTCACCCAGACTCGAGTGCAGTGGCGTGATCTCGGCTCACTGCAACCTCTGCCTCCCAGGTTCAAGTGATTCTCCTGCCTTAGTCTCCCTAGTATCTGGGCTTTCAGGCACCCACCACCATGCCTGGCTAATTTTTGTATTTTTAGTAGAGCTGAGGTTTCGCCATGCTGGTCAGGCTGGTCTAAAACTCCGATCTCAAGTGATCCACCCACCTCGGCCTCCCAAAGTGCTGGGATTACAGGCGTGAGCCACTGCGCCTGGCCTATTGTAATTGTTTTGGAGCACCATGAACCATGCCAATATAAGATGGCGAACTTAATCAATAAATGCTGTGTGTGTTTTGACTGCTTCACTGACTGGCCATTCCTTGTCTCCATCCCTTGCCTTGGGTCTCCCTGAGACACAACAATACTAAAAGTAGGCCAGTTAATAACCCTAATGGCTAAGAAGTGTTCCAGTGAAGGGAGGAGTTGCATGTCTCTAACAAGCTAGACATGATTAAACTGAATGAGGAGGGCATGTTGAAAGCTGAGATAGGCCAAAAGCCGGGCCTCTTGAGCAAAACAGTTAGCCAAGTTGTGAATGTAAAGAAGAGTTCGTAAAGGAAATTGAAAGTGCTACTCCAACGAACACATGAATAATAAGACAGCAAAACCGCCTTATTGCTGACGTGGAGAAAGTTTGAGTGGTCTGGATAGAAGGTCAAACAAGCTATAATGTTCCTTTAAGCCAAACCCTAATCCAGAGCAAGGCTCAGGATGGAATCTCTTCAGTTCTGTGAAGGCTGAGAGTGGTGAGGAAGCTGCAGAAGAAAAGTCAGAAGCGAGCAGAGGTTAGTTCATGGGGTTTAAGGAGAGAAGCCGTCTCCATAACATAAAAGTGCACAGTGAAAGAGCAAGTGGAGATATAGAAGCTGCAGCAGGTTATCCAGAAGATCTAGCTAAGATGAAGGTGGCCACACCAATCAACAGATTTTCAAAGTAGATAAAACAGCCTTAAATACAAAGAAGATGCTACCTAGGATTTTCATAGCTAGAGAAGAGAAGTCAGTGCCCGACTTCAAAGGACAGGCTGACTCTCTTGTTAGAGGCTAATGCAGCTGGTGACTATAAGTTGAAGCCAATGCTCACTTACCATTTTGAAGATCTTAGGGCCCTTAAGAATTAGGGGCTGGGCGCAGTGGCTCACGCCTATAATCCCAGCACTTTGGGAGGCTGAGGTGGACGGATCACAAGGTCAGGAATTCGAGACCAGCATGGCCAATATGGTGAAACCCCATCTCTACTAAAAATACAAAAAACTAGCCGGGCGTGGTGGCAGGCGCCTGTAGTCCCAGCTACTGGGGAGGCTGAGGCAGGAGAATCACTGGAACCCGGGAGGCAGAGGTTGCAGTGAGCCGAGGTCGTGCCACTGCTCTCCAGCCTGGGCAACACAGTGAGACTCCATCTCAAAAAAAAAAAAAAAAAAAATTAGGCTAAATCTACTGCCTGTGCTCTGGAAATGGAACAACAAAGCCAAGATGACAGCACATCTGTCCACAACATGGTTTACTGAAGATTTTAAGCCCACTCTTGAGAACTACTGCTCAGAAACAAAGATTCTTTTCCAAATATTACTCCTCATTGGCAATGTACCTGGTCACCCAAGAGCTCCAACAGCAGCAAGGAGATCAGTGTTTTCATGCCTGTTCAGCAGCTCATGGATCGAGCAGTCGTTTTGACTTTCAAGAGTCAGTATTTTTTTTTTTTTTTTTTTTGAGATGGAGTCTGGTGCTCTGTCGCCCAGGCTGGAGTGCAGTGGCCGGATCTCAGCTCACTGCAAGCTCTGCCTCCCGGGTTTACGCCATTCTCCGGCCTCAGCCTCCCGAGTAGCTGGGACTACAGGCGCCCGCCACCTCGCCTGGCTAGTTTTTTTGTATTTTTTAGTAGAGACGGGGTTTCACCATGTTAGCCAGGATGGTCTCGATCTCCTGACCTCGTGATCCACCCGTCTCGGCCTCCCAAAGTGCTGGGATTACAGGCTTGAGCCACCGCTCCTGGCCGAGAGTCAGTATTTAAGAAATACATTTCATAAGGCTTTAGCTACCATACTTAGTGATTCCTCTAATGAATCTGGGCAAAGTACATTGACAACCTTCTAGAAAGGATTCACCATAGTAGATGCCATTAAGAACATTTGTGATTTATGGAAGGGGTCAAAGTGTCAATATTAACAGGAGTTTAGAAGAACTGGATTCCAGCCCTCATGGATGACTCTGAGGGGCCAACACTTCAGAGGAGGAAATCACTGCAGATATGGTGAAAAGAGCAAGAAAACTAAAATTAGAAGTGGAGTCCAAAAGTGTGACTGAATTGCTGCGATTTCATGATAAAACTTTAATGTATGAGGAGTTGATTCTCACGGAAGAGCAAAGAAAGTGAGATGGACTCTACTCCTGGTGAAGACACTATGAACATTGCTGAATGACAAGCAAGGATTTAGAATATTCCATAATCTTAGTTGAAAGAGCAGTGCAGGGTTTGAGAGGATTGACTCCAGTTTTGAAAGAAGGCCTGCTGTGGGTCAGATGCTACCAAGCAGCATCACCTGCTGCAGAGAAATCTTCTGTAAAAGGGAGAGTCAACTGATGTGGCAGACATCACCGTTGTCTTATTTGAAGACATTGCCACAGCCACCCCAGCCTTCAGCTGCCACCAACCCCATCAGTCAGCAGCCATCAACATCCAGGTTCTACTAGCAAAAAGATTGTGACTCACTGAAGGCTCAGATGGTCATTAGTATTTTTTTTAGCAATAAAATATTTTTGAATTAAGGCATGTACATCTTTAAAAAACACAACTCTATTGCACACTTAGCGGACTACAGTGTAGTGTAAACATAACTTTTATATGCACTAGGAAACCAGAACAATGTGTGAGTCACTTTATTGTGATGTTTGTGATATTTGTTTTATTGCGGTGGTCTGGAATGAAACCTGAGGTATGCAATACGCCTTGTACATCAATCTCTCATCTCAGAATTAGAATTCAGAAGTCAGATGGTTGGGAAGGGATGCATATAAACACATTGCTTTGAAACTGAAGTCAGTTTTTTCCTAACTGAAACTGGATCTGGTTTGGCTGCTGGCTTGATGAGGCGGCCTGTTTGCCAAATAGGTTACATGGCAGACATTTCCATGACCTGAATGAGCTGCATCTAAAATGCCATGATTTGGATGAAAATGTACCTAATGCATGTGATGAGATAAAATAACTTTATTGAAAATCGTGAGGGTGGAGCGGGGAATGAGGAGTAGCTGCTAATGGGTATGAAATTTCTTGCTGGGGAGATGCAAATGTCCTGGAATTAGGCGGTGGTGATGGCTGCACAACTCTCTGAAGATACTGAAACTCGCTAAATTGCACACTTTGAAAGAGCGATCTTTCTGGTATGTCAATTACATCTCAATCTGAAAACCAAAACACATATATAGTCAAAATCGTGTTAAAATGACTAGTATTTTAATTTTCCTAACCTTTTCCATTTTAACAAGGAACCTCTAAGTAAATGAGTAGCAGGTATAATTAGCAGTCATCTGAGAAGTTTGGGTGCAGTCTTTTTGGTATATTTCCCAGAATCAAGACAGTGAATGACAAATGACTGGGTAACAAATACATTTTCATGTCTCATGGTTTCCATTTCTTTTCTTTTGACAAAATTGAAGGGGGATCAAGTTGATTTGTCAGGTGATAGGTCATTTACTAATTTTTGATAATCGATTATAATGTAATTTTTGACATCATGAAACTCCTTTCATTGATCTCTTGTTTTTGAGGAGAACAAAGTTTCTCACAATTTTCTTTCTAAAAATGTGAAATAGAAATGGAATTAATTTTGGACCCCACTTCATTTTAGCAATAAGTAATTTTCATCTGTGAATATATCAGCTAATTGAAAAAATGCCTTTTTGATTATTTATTTAAACACATTATAGAGCTATGTTGTTTTGATCAATTGTATTCTGATGACTATTGAAATTATAAACTTGGTCTAAAAAAAACTGTTTAAATCTTACAGTCTTACAATGATACTGAAATTAGAATTTTAGTGTATGTGCATTTTTATGTCAGAATAGAATGATAATGGTGGTCATTTATGAAGATAACTTTCAAACATGACAATTGCTAAGAAGTACAAGGAGTCAGTGGCATGGAAATATGAGTTCAAGGAGAAAATGGAACAAGAAGCAAATAAAGAAGACTTTTCCTGTATTTTAAAAATTGGTCATGGTGAGCACAAAATTGCTCTGCTGCTTAGTACCATTCACTAGCAGTGTTTAAAAGAGTGATGTAATGGTTTTATTTTAAAATGTTAATATTTACAATAGTAAGGAAATGACATTCTCTGCAACTATTTAAACTTACCATAAAAGTTTTGAAAATGTCATCTTAAAACTGTGTGAGGGAGCAAATGTGTTTTCCAATCCTGAGGGGCGACTGGATGTACTGGGGTGAGGGAGCTTCACAGAGGAGGTGCTGAGAGCTGCCCCTCGACAGGAGAAAGGTGTCTGCCAGTCGGACAAGGGCCCAGCCAGTTGCCCACTGGAGGCTGAGGTTTTAGGAGCAAAAGGCTGGCTCCTGGCACACTCACTAGGGTGCCCATTACCATAGCAACTGATATCATGGCCATTTGGTAGACACCCAAGTGGGCGAAGCAGCTTTGTGACGGTCAACAGTGCGGCTGCAGATGGCACCGCCCTTTGCTGGCCCCTGGCGAGTGTGTGTGCATGGCTCTCTGCTTTCTCGGTGGCGGCGGTTGTTCAGTGGCATCCTGAATTACCCTGGCTTCAAACTCCAACTGCCTTTCCTTGCCCCACATGCAGTCCTAGAGCCCACAGTGTGCTAAGAGGACAGGACCACTGTGCACCCCCGGCTTCTGGAAATCAGGTGGCACTTTCCATCCTTGCCACTCAAAAGGATCAAGACAACGAGGCTGAGTCTGAAAACTGGACAAGAAGAAGCTCAAAAAGAGCAGAGCAGAGGCTTTATCTTTTGTTGTCTTAGCGAGAAGGAAAATCTTTGGTAAAGTTGGTGTATGGGAGCGGGTCTTGGCTTGGAGGGTTTCCAAAGGACTTGAAAAGAGACTTGGGCCTTTTTGCCATCTGAACCCAGCTCAGAAGTTTGTAGGGGAAGCAAATTTGAACTGCAGACCTCAAAATTGTATTTGTGTTGACTGGGGAGCCACAGAGCCAGGTAACACGTTCGGAAGAGTTCTCCCACTTCTCGAAAATGCTGCAGTTGGAGCCTGCCCCAGGTGGGCTGTCCTGGGGCAGGAGAGCAGCTTCAGCCAGGGTCCGTGCAGAGAGGAGCCCCCGAGGCCTGTCCTGCCCCCACCTTCAGGGTGGATTCTGCATTTATGCGTATTTATTTTCAAGTGTGTATACAGATGAGTGGGCTTTCTGAAGGGATGTGAGGGGAGGGAGCAACTATAGCTGTGTGGAATGTTTTGAGCCACAGCCATCGGGATCCAGAGGAAAATGGTTGACTTTTTCCAGCCTGCCCAGATGGGCCAAGCGTGTGGCATGTTAGCTCTGGCAGGGCCCCCAGGCTCTGTAAACACGGCTGCGGCCCTCGCCCCTGGGACTCCGTGGGGACTGTCAGGCCTGCTGCCTGATGGGCTCTCGCAGAGTCTGGTCTCTGTGGCTCTGGGGAAAGCCTCAGCGACAGGGTGGGAGTCCAGTGATTTGACTCTGTCCCTTGAGGTCCATTTGTCCACTTCCCAGAAGAGCCGGCCTGACAGCCAACGGGACAGTCCTCTCTTGGGGAGGAAGACCTTGCCAGCATCCAGGCTATGTGTGTTTCAGGAGCGGAGGGCAGGTTCAATGACCTGCGGCAAGTCGCGTGGGAGGCCCCTCACCCTGGAGCCAGCTCCCTTTCCCCACAATCCCTCTCTGTTGCTTTCTGGGTTCCGTTTTTATGTTCCCTCTGGATGAGTACATTTGCCTCCTGCCCTTCTCACTTCAATGGCCCAGATGCGGTCGTGTCCCGGCGACACACGTGCACGCTGAGCTCAGCGGCGTGGACGGGTGCCAGGTGCCAGGCTCCACCGTCAGCAAATCACACCCTCTCCTCGGCCCGCCACAGCCCTTCTGAGACTTGGGTCTATAAATTGCACCATGACAAGTCGCCTGGGAACTTCCCTTGCTGCTGGCAGCTCCACACCCATGCATTTCCTTTTCCTGTAAAAAAAAAAAAAAAAAAAAAAAATCCATTCCCAGCTCCAACTCAGGACAGAAGGTTAGTTATATCGAAACCTACTACACACAGACACTATATTTTCAGGAAAATATTGTCACCTTTGAAATCTGTTACGCTGGGTTCCTTCCCGTTCCTGACCCCCTTCCTAGTCCCCTCCCTCCCCAGCCCTGACAGGAACAGTCAGCTTCAAGTCAAGCCTACAGCCACGCCCCTATGCCCCTACCCCAGGAGGATGTGTGCTTTCAGAAATGGTTCCGGGGTAGTGAGGCCGTCAGCCCCCCAGGGCCCTCCTGTCAGCAGGGGAAGGTGACTGAGAGAGATGCCTGGGGTCAGGAGGTTGAGCCTTAAGACAGAGATCTCGGGTGCATGGCAGGTTTCTGCTTAGCTGATGATATTGGGCAGTTTTCCCATCTTCGCCCCTCCTTCCTCATTTCTGCAATAGGAGAGGAACAATTTCACAGGAGGAAATAAGCATCCACGTCTGTCATCAGTTTCCAGTGTCGGGACGCTGCGTGGAGTGGTGCTCTCTTTAGCATCCAACCAGGGCATGCTTTTACACCTTTCCATGGATATGAAGCCTTTGAATGAAAGCATCAGTCTCCAGGAGTCTTGGGCTAAAATCAAATCTATGAACTTAGAAAGGAGGTAGAATGGACATTTGTTGTTTTTGCTGCTCCCCGTTCACGCTAATAGCACCCCATTTCCTTTCCAGGAAATGACCTCATCCCCGTCCTGTGCATTCCAGGGAATTAGCTCACCTGCATGGTAGACTGTCAGTCAAGGCGCCCTGCTCTCCCTCGCCAAGCGGTAGGCATGTTACCACAGTGGAGCCAACTGGATTCTCCCTTTTATGCATTGGATCTGGGGCAGCCTCACGAATCAGGGCACACGCTGCTCGTGATACATACCAGAGTGCTTCCTCAGCCACAGCCATGGTTCCTGTCAGACCCCCAGAGAGTCCCTGGTCCTGTTCATTCTGGCCTGGGGCAGTGGCCACATGAAAAAGACTGATGTTAGTTTCCTACCCGCCTGTGCTCAATGAGCAGAGAGGAAAGTTCTTCCCCTCTGAATGGGTGAGCTGAAGGGTCAAACCACAGAGCACCTAACATCATCATGCTGAGGATAAGAAATGAATCCACAAATGCTGCCTGAGCAAGGGACAATGGCACTCAGAAGTACCAGCACTCTTTCCAGATAACGGAAACCGGATCCTGGGATTGTGAAACACACGGCTGGCTCTTGAGCGACACGGGTTGGAACCGCGCGGGTCCACTTGTACGTGGTTTTCCTTCCATCCCTGCGCCTGGAGACAGCGAGGCCAGCCCCTCCTCCTCCTCATCCTACTCCAACTCCACATGAAGACAATGAGGTCTTTAGGATGGTCTGCTTTCACTTAAAGAATAGGAAATGTATTTTCTGTTCCTTATGATCTTCTTAGTAACATTTATTTTCTCTAGTTTACTTTATTGTAAGAACACAGTATATAATACATACGACATACAAAATATGTGTCAATCAACTGTTTATCTTCTCGGTTTCCAGTCAACAGTAGTTTACTAGTAGTTAGGTTTTTAAGGAGTTGAAAGTTCTGTGTGATTTTTGACGGCTCAAGGGATAATCACTCGTAACTCTCACAGTGCTCGACGGTCAACTGTGTATCTTCCTGCATTTGTGTCAAATAAGGAGGGGCCTTCATCTCTTCTTTCTCCTCCTCTGCTCCTTCCTTGTCTTTGAAAAAACAAAACAAACTTTTTTTGAGAGACAGTGTCTTCCTCTGTCACCCAGGCTGAGGTACAGTGGCACAATCAAAGCTCACTGTAGGGTCAAATTCCTAGACTCACGTGATCCGCCTGCCTCAGCTTTCTGAGTAGCTGAGACTGCAGGCATGCATCACCACAGCCAGCTAATTTTTGTTTTTATTTTTATTTTTGTGGAGATGTGGTCTTGTTATGTTGCCCAGGCTGGTCTCAAACTCCTGGGCCCAATTGATCCTCCTGCCTCAGCCTCCCAAAGTGTTGGAATTATGAGCATGAGCCATCACGCCCGGCCCTTGTCTTCTTTTTATTTCTTTATTTTGTTTCTTTCTTTTAGGGGGCAAAGAAGATGGACCTTTTTTGATGGAAGCCAGTTTAATCTATATCCCTTACGGTGTCTCTTTCACCAAGGTAAGGGTCTCTGTGTATATCTGGATGATCAGGGGCCATGCATCTGTAACTGGAGCCTGAAAACCAAATTTGCTCTTCTGAAGTAGCTTCTCTGGAGTTGAAGCTGTTGCTGAAACTCTGTCAAACCAATTTAGCAAAACAAGCGGAAGAGGCAAAATCATCGCTCTCCCCTCCTTCTTCACCCATGGCAGAGAAGGTGGTTTTCTTGCAATCAGGCACAAATCTTCCTCTGTCCTACCTGGTCTTTGGAAAGATACTTTTTCTATTAAGACAACTTTTCACCGCCTAAGCGCACAGGCAACCTTGAAGGGAGCTGCCTTTTCCTCAGCAAAATCTCACAGAGCTTACCTGTGAACGTGCCAGCGATGAGGGAAAACCGTGGCAACCACGTGGGCTCTTCAGTGGAGGGGGCCACATTCCAGATGGGTCCCCAAGACCTGGGGATCCGGGTGACATCATCTCAAAGAACAGGTGGACATTATCTCAGGACCTGGGGACAGCAGTTTCAGGGGTGGAATAACCCCAGCTTCCACTTCCTGTAGCTCAGCCTGGCGGCTGTGGAAAGGACTGTGGATACATTTTGACCAGCCTTTCCAATTTCTCTTCTGTATTAGTTATAGCAATTCGTGCTAGCGGTGATAACAAATAGTCCTCAAATTCCAATAACTGAATACAAGTGTGTTTCTCAGGTGTGCAAAGTCTGTTGAGAACTGGGTGGCTCCACGACAGCTGTCCTCCAAGCAGTGACTCAGGGACCATGGTGTGGCTTTGTGATCCGAGCTGGCTCAGGTACTTCTAGTCATGTGGACAGAAGAGAAAGAGTACAAGGAGCACCAGGTTCTTAACTGCCCGAATCAGAAGTGCGACGCCCTTGGCTACAACCACCATGCCACCCTCCTAACTGCGGAAGGAGCCCATGGATATTGGTGAGCACAGCACGCTCTGCAGCGCCTCAGTGTCCAAGCTCTTCAGCAAATCCCCCTCTCGACTCCTGGAGAAACTTGTTTTCTACACATATCCCTTAGGAACGGTCTGAAACGTACACAATACTAAGGTGAAAAGGAAGTATAAATGAGTGACATGTACTCTTCCTCAGAAATACACTGTTTTAGGCAGGCTGAACATCTTAACCTAAGACACAGCTCTTTCAGCTACTACTTTAATGCAGAAGGATAAGCTTCTGCTGAGTGATGCTGGAGTTCTGCTAATTTCCAGGCTCCTGAAACGCAGGTGAATGTAGGTAAGGATGGCCTTGCTGACGGCTCAGCACCACACAGTACCCAGGCCCAACCCTGGCCTTAGAGGCCATCACTCTTGGGAGTAACAAGCGTGGAAGGCATTCTCATGGGAGATCCCCGTGTTACATGAGGAGAGAGCTCAGTCTTTGGTTCCTCTGGCCCCGTGCTTGTCCCATTTACCTTTTAATTTTCTGACCGGACGTATGCTTGGGGTTTTGAGCTCACAAACAGTGTGGGTGATTCCCAGTGGGTAGCTCTGTCGTTCGGTGGGTGACCCTGGAACTTTATTCTTTGTGCTCTGATTTGGAACAGAACTCTACAGAAAGAAGATGAGAAAAAGTCTTCTTGACTCACAATTACAATGTAAATCAGTAACGAAGCTTTAAGTTCAGTGTGTGGGGAAAAACATTGCTTTCTGTCCATCTATCTTCTGGTTCCAATTTCTAAGACCCAAGAAGACAGCTGGAGAGAATGAAGAGGAAATAATAAAATTGTAGGGAACTTGGGAGAAATAATCAAAGGGAGGTTGAACTCAGGATGGAAACATCAGGCCAAGGTAGCACCCTCAAGGCCCGTTGCCAGCCCTGGTGCCCGTATGTGTTTTGATTGGCCTCTGGTTTGTTGGTCCACACAGTATTTTGAAGAAAATATGAATTAGTAGCCAACTTTTAAATACCTGGAGATTTCACATAAAAAGTCAGATTTCTGCTTTCTCTTGAAAAATCAGAGTTTGGAGCAGCAATAAGCCCATATTCCAGCAAAGCAACAGTCAGCCTGAGCCCAGCAGGGGCTGCCCCTTCAGACAGGGCAGGGCTTGTCCCCTTCAAGTTGACGATGGCCCTACCCCTCCCTATGGCTCCCTGCACGAAGCCTCCGTGTCACTCCTCTTCATCTGGGATTTCTCAGTCCCGGTGGGTCTCCCTATTCACACTGTTGCTTGGACTCCGGAGGGAGTTGAGTCTGTAAGCCCTGACCTAGGGAACGTCTATGCTTGGCAAGTTGCTGAAGAGCGCTGAAGACAGTGACGGACTGGTGATGACAGACACCGAATACAAGGGAAGAGCAGGAGAATAGTGTCACGGGAGTCTCATTGCTTCAGAGAATTCGTGCGTTTTGATGGTCATGTGTCAGGAGGATAAACTGGGACTCCTTCTGTCTCCGTTGTTGCTGATGCCCCAAAGGCCAAGCCTGGTGCAGTTTGATAGCTATGCCCTTCTTGTCCTCTTTTCAACTACTGGTAATAAACTTTACTGAAACCAGATTACATTTAATGTATTGGGTCTTATTTTCATGTAAGGTTGTGTAAGTTGCTCACTGCACAAGGCATCTGGCCAAGGGGATGAGCTGGGACAAAAGTCCAGTCCATGCTCTCTGCTTACAGCAGGGTGCCCTGGTGTGGGGCTAAATGCCCCGGAGTAAGGGACATGTCCCCCTTTTCTTGTTAGTTTGCACAAAGCACCTTTTGGCTAGAAGGGACTCTCCTTACTTTGTTCTCTAGTTTGGTGTGAGTTGATCCTGTCTTGGAAATGGGAGTGTAAGATCTCTGACGGAAGAGGCGTTCTTGCATTTGTTATCACCGGCAGCACATAAACAGGGTGTGCTTCCCCTAGTATGGGCCATGGAATGCTTCTATGAAATTTAAATAGATGTTATGTAAAAAGAAATCTATTAGAAAAAAAAGAGGGGGCTGGGGTGAATCTGCATAGAGAAGAGTCTGTCAGCATCACAAACGCCATGGGGAAAGCAGCCAGCTCGTTCCTTAATGACGCCTGACGGGGCTGCCAGTGCCCGTCCGCATGGGAGAGAGGAGAGGAGGGCTTCAGTCTCTGGCTCATCCTCCAGAGGCTTCTGCATGGAGAACCTGCTTGGAGGTCTGTGTGATGTCTCAGGTCAGTCCGACCCCCAGGGCAAGGTGTTCCACAGGCTGATCTGAGTGTGGTTTCCAAGAGTGAGACTTGGGTCCCGGAGCAATCTGACTCCATAATTTCTTTTCCCAGAAAGACGGGACTTGCAAGCTTCTCTCCACCACCGTCGGGCCCTGGAATTGTCCAAGAGCTCTTTCACCCATTTTCTTCAGACTTTAAACTCCTCCCAGGTTTCCCTCAAATCCATTCTAACTCTTTTCGTTTTCATTCTTTTCTCCATGAAAGAGCAAAACTGAAAAATGATAGACAGTCTATCGTGTCGACTGAACAGTGGTGACAGCTGTGGGTACTGACATAAGGCTGCCTCAAGTTGTCAGTTTTAGTTGTGTGGACTTGGACAAGTAACTTCACTTCTCTGGGCCTCAGTTTCCTCAATAATAAAGTGGAGGCGATACCAGGACTGTTGTGAGAATAAAGAAAGTAAATACGTGTAAAATACTAAGGGGTTGGCGCATAGTCTATGCTCAGAAAATGACGAGGATGTCATCATCACCATTGTCATCAATATCATTTTGATATATTGATAGTATACTTGGTGCACTGCAAAATTCTAACTGCAATCAGATTGCATTGATAAGCCTGGAGAGTTCTGGTTTGACTGACTTGATTTGTCATATTGCTGCACTCTTCTATTTTAAAAACGTGTACACAGCCGGGTGCAGTGGCTCACGCCTGTAATCCCAGCACTTTGGGAGGCTGAGGTGGGTGGATCATGAGGTTAGGAGATCGAGACCATCCTGGCCAACATGGTGAAATCCCGTCTCTACTAAAAATACAAAAATTAGCTGGGCGTGGAAGTGTGCGCCTGTAATTCCAGCTACTCGGGAGGCTAAGGCAGGAGAATCGCTTGAGCCCAGGAGGTGGAGGTTGCAGTGAGCTGAGATTGCGCCACTGCACTCCAGCCTGGCAACAGAACTAGACTCCGTCTCAAAAAGAAAAAGAAGAAAGAGAAAGAAAAAAACGTGTACATGCCCCACATAATGCCAGGAAACATCAGCTTCAGTACTTTGTCTCTCATTGTATGACCCACCTTTCCCAGTCAGAAGCCCTCCCCAGTCATTACCGGTACCCCAGTTAGGGCCGAAGGCGTTTTGGAGTGTGATGCTTGTCCTTGTGTGTTGATCTGGTTTGGACCTGTGTCCAGCCCAGATCTCCTGTCAAACTGTAATCCCTGGTGTTGGAGGCAGGGTTTGGTGGGAGGCGATTGGATCATGGGGGCGGATTTCCCTCTTGGTCTTATGATAGTGGGTGAGTTCTCATGAGACCTGGTCATTTAAAAGTGTGGCACCTCCCCCCTTTCCTCCTGCTCCCACCATGTGAGACACCTTGCACCCCTTTGCCTTCCGCCATGATTGAAAGCTCCCTGAGGCCTCCCCAGAAGCTGATGCTGCCACACTTCCTGTGCAGCCTGCAGAGCGGTGAGCCAATTAAACCTCTTTTCTTATAAATTACCCAGTCTCAGGTATTCCCTTAAAGCAGTGTGAGATCGGACTAGTAGCTGGGTTCTAGGTGTGACTGCTTCTTTGTAGATCCTTGCTGCTGTTCACAAGCAGAGCACTGAAGACACAGGAGGATTAATTAAGGGCCCAGATTTGAGAGCCTGTGAGGCACCTTCCTTTAGAAGCAGGAGGCCAGACAGATGCACTGGGTCCAGGCAGCATTGTCTTGTCTGGAAACCCTGCGGACAGCCCCATTCTGGTCGTTCTTCTAATTCCTGTCAGTCTCGAATCTCCATGAAGAGCCGTGCTGGCCTGATGAGAATGCCCCCAGGAAAGCGATGGCCAGACGCTTGGCTTCAGGGAGAGCTGCGTTCTCTCTGCAGGCCTTTGAACTTCCCCAGAGCATTTCTCTGGCCTCTAGAACTTATCCAAAATGTTTTCTTCAAGAGGCCCATTCCCTCGCCTGCAGCAGTGGCGTGGCACGGCCACTGTCTCATCTGGTTTCCAGCAGTTGGGTAGGGAGTGTCGTTTGCCTCCCGGCCAGCACACACACAAGCCGGGGCTGCCCTCCACATGTTCTTGGAGAACTGGCACTCAGACCCCTTTTCCTGACTCTTTGTGAACACACGCTTCAAATGACTGGGCAGGGCTTGATCTTAATCAAATGTCTCCTTAGTATCTGCCCTTGGCACAGATCCAATTCCTGCGCAGTGTCTACAGAGGCATTTGTGTAACACACACACATACTCACACATATGGCTACACCACCCACCGTCATAACACAAAGGTCCAAGCATATGATGAGTCTTTTTTTTTTTTTTCGGGCAGAGATGGTTTAAATAAATGGACAACATAAGTTCTTCCTCTCCCGGCTGCACATCCTCAAGGTCAGCGAGAAGCAAGTGGGGTAAAAAGTCCTGAGCCTAACGTTCCCAACCTGTCTTGTTTTAAGCTGTAAGTGTAGGTGCAATCGGATGAGTGTTTGCTGGGGAAGTATCTGGATATTTGAGCCCAGATTCCCATGTAAGATTATTTCGGCCCACTGAGGAAGATGGATGCACACCAAGGGGGTCTCCTGGAGATGTGGTCTGAGGCGAATGGAAGCTCCAGAGCATAGAGCTGTGTTTTTCAGCAGTGAGCTCTCAGGACTACCTGCATCTAATATCATGGGAGCCAGTCAAAATGCGGATTCCGGGGCCTCACTCACGACTGCACAACTCAGAAGACATGGAACCTAGGTATTTTCATTTTTACAATACTTCCTGGGAGATTCTAAAATACACATGAGTTTGAGAGCCATCGATCCAGAGATTTTTAAGTAGAGGAGCACACAAGAATCACTCTCAGCACTCTGTTCTCTTTATATATATATAGAATAAATATATAGAATTATTATATTATATATATATATATATTTTTTTTTTTTGAGAGAGGGTCTTGTTCTGTTGCCCAAGCTGGAGTGCAGTGGTGCAATCTCAACTCGCTGCAGCCTTGGCCTCCCAGGTTCAAGCGATCCTCCCACCTCAGCCTCCCGAGTAACTGGAATCACAGGTGCACACCTCACACCCTGTGAACCACTGTGCCTGGCAGATTTTCATTTAATACATTTGGGGGTGGATCACAGACATCTGCATTTGGAAGAAGTCCCATTGTGACTCCAATTCCAGTGCTCCCATGTGTCCCAGTGGTCCTCTAATTTTGGCAGGTGTGCGAGAGAATGAAGGGGGTAGAGGTGGAGGGGTGGGGTTCCAGTTAAAGGTGGACTCCTGGACCTTGCCTTTAGAGCCCTCTGTATGTCCTGATGTGGGAGGCTTTGGAGACAGGGACCCATTGAGGGCATCCAAGGACGTACCCCCTCGCCACTCCCCTGGTCCCAGGGATTCCAAGACCACTGCCTTGCCCTTCCCACCCTGCACCCTTGGTACAGTCAGCACTGGAGCCAGGCCTGCCTATTGAGGGCGGAAATGTGCTCTACAGTCTCTTCTTCCAGGGGATTATTCTAAGGCCCTCCCCACCCTTCCTTTCATTTCAGTTCCATTTCCCTGGGATGATGATGGCAAGTGCCAAAGAAATGTCTGGACCACAGATTCTGAATGTGAACAAAAATGTCTTCAAGTCCAAAAGAGATTTTCTGCGATGTGAAGCCCAGAGGATGTTTGGTTGTTGCTGCATTAAAGCAGTGCCATAAAACAAGAGTTGGAGTGGGAGACAGGCAGGCAGCCTCTCCGATGGCTTTGCTGCTCTGGTCAGTTAATACTTGCCAGGTGCTAGGAACAGAAATTGTGTTCATCAGGAAGGGTCGATAACCCCATTACCCCCATCCTCAGATACCAAAGCAACGTCTAATGGCTTCTTCTTTTTCTTTTTATGATAGTTTTTGTTTTGAAATAAATTTTAATGTTATCAAAGTAATATATGCACATACTTTTGAAAGTCAGATATCACTTCCAGGACATTTTTCTCATATTTTTCTTTGTGAACTACCTATCAATGTCTTTTCTACCTTCTTTTTCTTGAATTCCTTTGCATGTTGAATCTCCTGGCTTAATCCTCTAATTGCATATCTTTTTCTCTTCTGTAGTTCATTTTTATTTTATTTTTTATCTTTTCTCCTGTCTGCAGGATTACATTATCTTTTTAAATCCAACCCTCTATTGACATTTTTACTTAGCTATAGTGTTTTTAATTTTCAAAATATCTTCTTCATTTTTAGGTTATCCTGG
Organism: Piliocolobus tephrosceles; assembly: GCF_002776525.5. Classification (NCBI taxonomy): domain Eukaryota; kingdom Metazoa; phylum Chordata; class Mammalia; order Primates; family Cercopithecidae; genus Piliocolobus; species Piliocolobus tephrosceles. The sequence goes on along the minus strand of NC_045447.1, from coordinate 110,217,553 downwards.
TACTGCTTTAGGGACGTGATATCTCCTATTAGTTCTTTGATGTTACTGACTTCTGAAGTTTTAATTTTGCCCTGTAAATTGCTTCTGTTTCTTCCAAGGAACTGAAGAGGACCTAGTCTCCTGAACTGGGGGCTGAGGAGAGAAGAGATCTGTTGCTTGTGTTCTGGTTTTGGGGTGAGGGGACGCTGTGGGTATCACTGTTCAGAGTGAAGGTTTTCGTTTAGAGCTTCTGTTTTCAGTTCAGCTTGGATGCCAAACTCTCCCCATGCCCGAGTCCTTGCATTCAGGGTCTCCTTGGTTGTGCTACACTGGACTGATGCTGTCTAATACCATCACCTCTCACCATTGATGGTCCCGGAGCACTGGGAATGTGGCTGGTCAGAATTGAGATGTGTGGTGAGTGTAAAATACATACCTGATTTTGAAGACATTACAAAAAAAAACAGTAAAATATCTGTCTTTAAAGTATTGATTACACATTATCTCAATTTGTAAAGTATGGATTACACACTGAAATAATGATATATTAGGTTAAGTATATTATTAAAATTAATTTTACCTTTCTCAATTTGGATGCTGGAAAATCTAAAATTATATCCATGGTTCACATTATATTCCTGTCTGACAATGCTGCTCTTCTGTGGCTTCTGGGAAAGGGATCCAGTGGTCTCCCTGCTCCTGTCTTAGCCCCATGTGTCTATGAGAACCATTGCCTCGAGTTCCTGATCCTTTCCAGAGCTCAGCAGAACAAATCCTTGCCACCCCTTGGCATCCTCTGCAGCCTCTTGGTTTTAGCTTCCTCTGTTAAGTTTAGGTTAGTTACTATCTCCTCATGTGCTTTTCACTTTCAAAAAGTTGACTGAATGATCACTTCTGCCATCCTCTTAGCATTTATGGGTTTACTATTTTCCTTTACTGTTATTTGAGTGGGGTTTTGGAAGGGAATGGAGATAATGCATGTGATCAATCTGCCATTTGTAAGTTCTAGTGGCCCCTTGAATCCAATTAAATTGTCAGCTTTAAGGCACATGATAATTTCCCCTTTATGCTTACAGCCTATTAGTCAGCTTGGGCTGCCATAACAAAATCTTGCAGACTGGGTGGCTTAAACTACTGTGATTTATTTCCCACCGCTCTGGAGGCAGGCTGATTGGCTCCTGGTGAGGGCTTTCTTCCTGGCTTGCAGGTGGCTGCCTTCTTGCTGTGTCTTCATATGGTGGAGATGGGAGAGGACACGAGCTCTCTGGCATGATTTTGTATAAGGGCACTAATGCCATCATGAGGGCTCCACCCATATGACCTCATACAAACTGAATGATCTTCCAAATGCCCACCTCCAAATACCATTACACTGGGGGTAAAGGCTTCAACTTATGATTCCTGGGGTGGGGCATGTCAATCCATGGAGCACCCTCCATACTGGCTCATATTCCTTATTTTGTCATTTGTTCCCCTCCCCCACCTGCTTGCCGCCAGGATATTCACCTCAAAGTTTCTTTCATGTTTTTCATCGCAGAGCCTTGCTTCTCCACTTTTGCTATGTAACTTAAAGACTTTTATTCAGAAATTGACAAGACAATTTTAAGTTTTGTCTGGAAAACCAAAGGACCAACAATAGCCTAAACTGTCTTGAAAAAGAAGAAAAAAGTTTCCAGATTCATAGTACCTGACTACGCATCAGGTCAGGGTGGCAATTGTGGAAGCCTGTACATGTTGGTCAGTGGGACAGAATAGAGTGCCCAGAGACACACCACCCACAAATACATATCCAAATAATTTTTGATGAGTGTGACCAGCAATTTAATGTAGACAGAAAAATCTCTTTACTAAATTGTACGGAAACAATGAGATATTCATATATATATATACACACACACATATATATATCTATACATACATATCTATACATACATATATATATATATATCCCTCTATGTGCGTGCATAACCTCAATTCTTACTTTATACCATATCTAAATATCAACTTGAGATGGGTATAATATTTACATATAATATCTAAAACTATAAAGCTACTAGGAGAAAACTCAGAGGAGTATCTTCATGACCTTCAGGTAGGCAAAAATGTATTGGAGAGGTTACAGAAGGCACAAGTCATAAAAGAAAACAGTGTATGTAAACGAAACTTCATCAAAACTCTGAAAAACACCATCAAGAAAAATCAATAGGCAAGCCGCAGACTGGGAGAAAATATTTGCAACACACATATTGGACAAAGAACTTGTATCAATAATATGTAAAGAACTCCTGTAACGCAATAATAAAAAGACAAACAGCTCATTTTTTAAAAAATGGTCAAAAGACTGACAAACAAAAGAACATACACAAATGGCCAATGGTCATATGAAAATGTGCTCGACATCATCAGCCACCAGGGAAATGCAGAATTTATCATCAGACACTATGACACGCCTGCCCGAACACCTGGAATGAGCAGGACCAACACCACCAGCGACTGGAGATGCCCTTTGTGGTTCTCTTGACTCAGTGATGCCCAGTCTCATTCCAGAAAGATTTAATTCTGCTCCATCAAACTCAACACCTTCCTGGCTATCACAGTGAAACCCCGTCTCTACTAAAAATACAAAAAATTAGCGGGGTGTAGTGGCGCACGCCTGTAGTCCCAGCTACTCGGGAGGCTGAGGCAGGAGAATGGTGTGAACCCGGGAGGCGGAGGTTGCAGTGAGCTGAGATCGCGCCACTGCAGTCCAGCCCGGGCGACAGAGCAAGACTCCGTCTCAAAAAACAAAGGAAAACGGAACAAAAGCTCAGCAAACATTCCATGATCTCAAAATGTTCTACCTGGCGGGACAGGTTTAAGAATACAATTGAAATGTCTGTAAAACAATGTCTTTCGAGAAGAACGAAGAGATTTTATTAAGCAGTCAACTCGTGTAGCCTGTCTTGAGGAGATTTTCCTAGGTTCCCAGGATCTTCACTTGGTCCCCAGTGCGACCATTCAAGAATGGGAAGGAGTCAGGAGCCTGACTTTTTAAGGGTTCTCATGTGAGGGTGACGTTCCTGCTTAAGAGGAGGGGATTTGACGGCGACTTCTCTTGACCTCCATTCCTTGTCACGTGGGACAAGCTGACTCAAGGATGCCTCCATGGCAGTTTCATCATATATGGCACCAGCTGTCCTTGGAGTGGTATCTAGTCTTCTCTGGAGTCAGGGGAAGTTGGAAGCATTCAGAAGTCGCCCAGAGCATCTAAAGCCCAGTTGACACAGTATTTTATGATGGCAGAGGGAGGCCCATGTCACAGGAGATTCCGGAGCGGTTTGGTGTCAGCACCCCTGCAAGCGGGGGTCTTGTTAGTTGACCTAAGAGATTCCATTCCAATGTGCTGAAGATGGATTTTCAACTTGGCCTTTGCGGAGGCTAAGAAAGATTCATTGCAAATTTCTGTTTACTTGTCTGGATTTCGTGGGATAGCCAGTGTTTTCCCTTGTTTTAGGTTATCTTTGGCTGGAGGGCAAGAAAAATAGTCAGTGATGTCTTGGAAGTTTAAGCCTACGCTATATGGCTCTTTTAAAAAATATTTGGTTATCCAGCAAGATATTTCTTGTGTTTCTACATCTAAAATTTCTCTGTGGTTTGGCAGGACCAAAGCTTTTCATGGCTGCCAGTCATATCTTAATTGGATCACCTTGTGGAAACTTCAGAGAGGTTTTCCTAGAATTTGTTTCCAATTTCTGATGTCGACCCAGCATTTATTATCTAAGGTGAGACAGACACGACAATCTCCTCATTTCCTCTCTCTTTAAAAGGACGTGCTGCATTTTTCAAAATACCTCCCAGACAGTGCTCACGGGGAAGAAAATCCTCCTTTCTTGGCAAAGAATGTTCTTGCCAGCTCTGTTACTCCTCAAATGATAGTACCTTATTTGCAAATTCTATTGAGGCAATAGCCAACAGAAAATTCAAAGGCGGAGAAAAATGTACTTTGTACTCACACCTAAACCCACTATATTTTTTTAAAATTGTACTTATTTGAACCCACCTTGTATTATGGACTACAAATGTACTTGCTTGCTATTTCATTTCTTATAAAATTATAAGCTCCTTGAGAGCAGGAAAAACATCCATTCTTCTTTTACTCTTTCAACATCAGCCAGAATGTCCGACATGTGATAGGTGCCTGGGACGTATTTGTGGAATTAAAACGCTTGAAATATATCTCTGGGGAACACATGAGAAGGTATTAAAATGTTTTCCAAAAATATCTAATGGCACATACAGTTTTAATTTTAAAAAGCCAAGCACACACTTTGCACATAATAGGATTCAACTTTTGTTATAAATGGGCACAGATACACGCACTTAGAAAAAGGACTGGAAGGAAATGTGAAAAAATATTAAACAAGATAATTTCAGGGTGGTGAGATTAAAAGGCAATTTTAATTTTTAAAATTTATGATTTTAGTAAAATTCAAATCATCTGCAATAACCACGCATTTCTTTTATAACTAGAAAAAAAATTAATTTTTTTTGTGCAGTTATTTTTTTTAAATCATTTGCCTTGAATATTGTTTCATTTACTGAAAGTGATGGCAGCTGTTTCTATGCAGTGTGACTGCCCACCAGGCACTTTGCCAGTGTGTCACTTGCTCTGCGTGTATTTTTATGCCTGTTTTACAGATGAGGGAACCGATGCCCAGACAGGCTAAGAGATGGCTCCTCCGGAAAAGTGGGGGTCTGGATCTGGACCTGGTCTGGTGAAGAAGGCAAAGAGTCGAGTCACAGCCACTTACCCCGCTCGCTCCTGCTGGGGCGCTCCGGGGAGAGTGTCTCGTGAGCGCCTTGGGAACCTGTCAGTTTCATGCTTTTTTCTTTGCCCTTGGCTCGCTCATTGAAAAGCTTCCCATCTATATATTATCTTTCTGAAGTGTTTAGTCTTGTCATTTATGAATATCTGAAGACTTAAGAAACACTGATGAACAGCATCAGTAATAGTAAATGTCAAATTGGAGCATATACTCCCAAGTTTTTTTTTTATTTTTTTATTTTTTGAGACGGAGTCTCCCTCTGTCGCCCAGGCTGGAGTGTAGTGGCTGAATCTCAGCTCACTGCAAGCTCCGCCTCCCGGGTTCACGCAATTCTCCTGCCTCAGCCTCCCGAGTAGCTGGGACGACAGGAGCCCACCACCTCGCTCGGCTAGTTTTTTGTATTTTTAGTAGAGACGGGGTTTCACCGTGTTAGCCAGGATGGTCTCGATCTCCTGACCTCGTGATCCGCCCATCTCGGCCTCCCAAAGTGCTGGGATTACAAGCTTGAGCCACCGCGCCCAGCCACTCCCAAGTTTTAATAACAGTTGTAGGGGACACTTACTTTCTAAGGAATATGATTTGTTAATGTTTTAACTTTGTATAATGAATATGTATTATTTTTAGTCCAAAAGGACAATGAGAATATGAGAAAAGGTGGAATTCATTAAAAGCAAACGTTTTCTGTAAAGAGTCAGATTGTAAATAGTTTTGGCTTTGCAGGTCATATGGTCTCTGTGGCAATCACTCAACTCTGCAACGAACACAGTCATAGATATTTCATAGAGGAATGGGCAAGGCTGTGTTCCAATAAATCTTTATTTATAAAAACAGGCAATGGGCCAGATTTGGTCACAGGCTATAGTTTGACAACTCTTGTGTATTAGTTTCCTGTTGCCACTGTGACAAATGACCAGAAATTAGTGGCCTGTAACAACACAGATGTATTCTCTCATAGGAAGACAGAAGTCTGAAATCACTATCACTGGGCTAAAATCGGGTTTTTAGCAGGCTACACTTCCTCTGGAAGTGCTGGAGAGAGTCTGTTCCTTGTTTGCTCCAGGTTCCAAGGCCTGATGGCATTTCTTGGCCTGTGGCTGCATCATCCTAACCTCTGCTTCTTCTATCATGGCATCACCTTCTCCTCTTGTGTAATCAAACCTACCTCTCACAAAGACCCTTGTGATTGCATTTAGTGCCCACCTGGATAAGCGAGGCTAACCTCCCCATCTCAAGGCGTTTAACTTAATCCATTGGCCTTGTAAAGTAATGTTTTTTTTTTTTTGAGACGGAGTCTTGCTCTGTCGCCAGGCTTGAGTGCAGTGGCATGATCTTGGCTCACTGTAACCTCCGCCTCCTGGGTTCAAGCGATCCTCCTGCCTCATCCTCCTGAGTAGCTGGGATTGCAGGTGCATACCACCACACCCAGCTAATTTTTTGTATTTTTAGTAGAGACGGGGTTTCACCATGTTGACCAGGATGGTCTTGATCTTTTGACCTCATTGATCCACCTGCCTTGGCCTCCCAAAGTGCTGGGATTACAGGCATGAGCCACCATGCCTGGCCGTAAGGTAACGTTTACAGGTTCCCAGGATTAGGATGTGGATGTCTTAGGGCGGGAGGCAGAGGGGGCATTTTTTCATCCTATTACACCCTGGCATGGAGTAACAAAAAGGCAGGGGTCAGGGGGATTGCTGTAAAAAGAACATTGATTTAGGAGCAAGTTCACCAGAGCCAGAGGCCCAGCTCCAGTCACTGTATGCACAGTCTTGGGAGAGTCATTGGACCTCCCTAGCTTTTAGCTTTTCTCATTTGTGATGTGAGGGAATTAGACTATATGACCCCCTGAGACTCTTTTTAGCGCTGTCATCTTTAAATTTTTTGATTTTTGAGAAGGAGTATTTTCAACAGCTGCCTCTGTCATAGTGTCCTTTGTTGTAAGAGACGTAGCTTAAATCTGTTCTGAGCAGCTTTGTGCTAAGTTGTATCAGGGAAGATTCAATATTTATAGGCAAAATAAAGGAAGAAATAAATTTTAACTATTCCCAAGTTAGTATAAGCATGGGGAAATTATAGGCCAATTCTGTCATTCAGAATGAAACGAAAATTTTTATGCCCTTTTGTACAGAAAAGCATTTGAGAAGTCCACAAAAGTACTTTCACTATCTAAGGATAAAGAATAATGAACTCAGAATGAGAGAGGAAGGATTCAGTTATCACATGGAGCTAGATTAAGAGATTTTCCAGTATGGCATGCCATCAGGGCTTGTGTGGTTCTTAAAAATGAGCTGTAATTCTGTCTGTGAGTTTCCTAGCAGCAAAAGCAAAGATAGAAAGATGATTGTGTAAGAATGACACTATTAATAGAATGTTTTAAAAGTTGCTAGGAATTCCTACAGCATGAAGTGACATTTTCCATGGATCTTCCTAAACAGGGACACTCAGGGTTATTCTCACAATATCAGTTTATTCATTCATGCACTCAACAGATATTCATTGATTGCCTTCTACATATTTGACACTGTCCTAGTGACTAGAAAGATATGTCATGAACCAGATAGAAATAACTCTGTTCTCTTGGAGCTCATGGCCTGGCAGGATGTGCAATTATTGACAAGTCCAAGGAGTGCTATGGGTGAAGAAGAACAGAGGCACAGACATGCATAGCAGGGGGACTTTATCTATGGGCTGGTCAGGGAAGGTCTCTCTGAAGAGGTGACATCCAAAGTCATTTCTCCATGGCATGACAGTAATTCATCAGGCAAAGAGTAGAGGAGGAAGTTGTCAGGCAAGGCAGAGAGAAGACCAATGGAGACACCTATAGTTGCCCATGTCATTGTCTGGTATAGTTGGAGTGAAGACAGAACAGAGCATGTGCTGTGTCAGATGGTGAGCAACACGGTAAGGGTTCTGGGCTGTATCCAATGTAAACTGTATTATTAATAGTTAGAACACTCGGCTGCTGTGATAAACCTCGGGGTTTCAGTAGCTCTGTGCACAGTGCAACTTACTCCGGACTCCCCTGTTAGCCTAACGGGATGTTTCTGACGTCTGGGTGGCTTTCGCCGTGGTGATTCTGTCGTGAGTCTCCTACACCCTCTACAGCCACCCTGTGACCATGGAGGGGAGAGAGAAAGTGGGGAAGAAGCAGGTCTTAATCATCTTGACCTCCCAAACGACCCACTGTTTCCACATAACTCAGAGGCAAGTAGTCACAACCCACGACCTAACTGCAAGGTGGGTTGGAAATGCAGTCCCTGGCTGGGCAACCACTTCACAGCAATAGCTCCATTCTGGAAACGGGGCATGGAGTTTAGTGCTAGCTGTTAGCTAGCTGTTCATGCTGCAGGAGGCCGCTGGAGAGTCATGAGCAAGATAGAGGTATAATCAAATTTGAATGTTAAAAAGGCCATCCTGGCTGCAGACTGGAGAAGGTATTGGAGGGTGCAAGACTGGATGCAGAACAACCAGTTATCGTAATGGGCAATAAACACGATACAGTTGCAACCACCATGGAAGAGTTCTATAGGGCATCTCTCAGTGTCAGCCGAGGACGCGGTGCCAGTTCGCACTTCAGTGAAAAGTGTGATGTCAGTTATCAATACGACGTCAGTCAGTGATTTTGTCAACCGTGACAACCAAAGAACTTTTTCCCTTTTATAACCAGAAGTCAGCAGCCCATTGACTGATGCCAACCTCACTATATTCATTTGTTTTTAAAAAGTGTTTGAAAATACCACATTTTAAAAGTGGTTGATTAGAGTATCCCGTGGAGCTATTCTGCACATCTCTATTGCTAGATCACACTGTGGACTCTCAATGCTCTCCTTACTACTGGAAGCTTTAAATCTAGTCAGATTAGAGAGCCAATTCTAAAAACCCCAGGACCAATTCAGAAAATTCATCCCTAACATTCTATTCTGTTCTCCAGAACTACTCTTGGTATCAACATCTGTGTTAGTCAGGGTTCTGCAGAGAAACAGAGCTGATCTCACACGATTGTGAAGGCCAAGAAGTCCTGAGATCTGTAGTCGGTAAACTGGAGACCAAGGAGAGCCAATGGTGTGCTTCCAGTCCAAGTCCAAGGGCTTGAGAAGCAGGAGAGTCCATGGTGTAAATTCCAGCTTGAGTCTGAGTCCAAATGCAGAAGGCCTATTCTCAAAGATGGTGAGACAGAGTGAATTCTCCCTTACTCAGCATTTTGTTGTATTTGAGTCTTGAACATGTTGGATGAGATCCACCCACATTTGGGAGAACCATCTGCTTTCTCAGTCTACCAATTCAGATGTCAATCTCATTCAGAAACACCCTCACAAACACACCTAGAATGATGTGAAACCAAATATCTGGGCACCCTGTAGCCCAGTCAAGTTGACACACAAAAATTAATCTTCATAATAGGTGGGCTCCCCGAAGTTATTCTGTGGTCAGATTTAAAGAACACTGCCTACTATAGCCCAGAGGCTGGCAAATGTCTCCAGTCAAGGGTGAGATAAAAGTAAATATTTTAGCCTTTGAGGGTCATACAATCCCGGTGGTAACTATTCAGGTCTGTCCTTAGAGCCAGAGTTAATATGTAAATGAATAGGTGTGGCTGTGTTCCAATAGAAACAGGCATTGAGTCATACTTGGCCTGAGGACTGAGGATTGTAGACTGGACTTCTGCTGTACCCACTTCTTTGAGCTCTTTTCACATTAGCATATTTAAACTCGAAGGCTTTGAGAATTCCCACAGAAATGAAGTCTGATAGCCAAGTTTGACCCACGGTTTCTCAATGTATTTGACTGTGGAAAACTTTATTCATGCTATACTATTAACCTCTAATGGAATAGCATTCAACGAATTATCCATTTAAGAAATGGTGGTTTAGCACGAAAGTTTTATTTAAAAGATCTCTGCTGAGAGGATTAAGAAAAATAATATAAAGTTCTTTTCGTTTTCCTGAGTTACTGAAATTTGAAGGGCACTAAATTTGAAAGATTTAGGAATACATTTGCCTTTGAAAATGGATGTAATTTCCTACTATGTACAGTTGTGCAGTGAGCAATGCATTCCCTACTGGAATAATTTGGAAATGATTTACTAAATTTACAAAATAGTTTTAAATTTCTAGTCTTGGCTCTGGCTATGATTAGAAAAAAAAATTGGCACTAAGAATAGCAATAAAAAGCTAACTGTTAAGGAACTTTTTTCCATTTCTATGGTGTTCCTTGGTCCTTTGATTCAACTTGAGGTAATTTTGGATTCTGATATTCTGCCCAGCTTCAGCAATTGTAGTAAATTGTAATTTATATTTTCATTTACATCATTTAAAAAATGTTGAATGAGGCAACGTCCAGCTCTGAGGCCTATGACACATCACTAATGAACTGATTCCACTCATTTTGATTCAGTCATCCATCAACCCAATGACCTCTATCCCCATGCTCTATCCCCAAATATCCTCATCTTGCCAATATTTTATTGTGCTTTTGTCAAGTGTTTCTCTGATATCAACTTTTTCTACGACAGTCACATTTCAATGGCTTGCTTTCAGTGAGCCTATCGAAGCTTCTATCACTCACCCGGGTCTTTAAATGATCTATTCTTGCGACTCGCCTGAGATTGAAACTGCATGGTTTTCAGAATCTGCCTTTTCCCTCTTTCAGGAAACTGAAATGCCATTTGCCCGCCTCTGGTCTTTGGTCATTCTTCTGGCCCCAGTCGTCCTCCGCAGTTGCTGGTAAAGGTTGCTTCTGCCTATGGCCTGGGTATTACTTGTCCAGGTCAGGAGACGAGTGTTCAATAGGAACACTCACTGCTTTCTTACACTGTGTCTACATTGGGATCCACTCCCTCATACTAATATTTATGTTACTTTTTTTGGCCTAAATATCCCTGTATTTGAGAAAGAAGATGCAAGCTCCCTGCTTGCTTTTTGCTGTCTGTCAACCTGTAGATTTTGACTTCAGGTGTCTTCTTTCCTAATGTGTTTTCCCTGGGAAGCTGGTATGATCCACTATATAGCTTGAAGGTGCCAAAATGGTCATGGCTATTTTAAAGGCTCAAATATTAAAATATAATATTAAATTATGAATATTAATTGTGAATGCCAATTATGAATATTACATTAGCAGGGTATCCAGTTCCTTTGAAACATCTGCCCTCCCTGCCTCTCCCAGTGTCAGGTTTTCGACATTCCCGGAGGAAGGTGCACGGTCCAAGCGCTGTTCTCGTTTGGTGTAGACAGTGTCAGAGAATGTGGGTAACCCACTTGTGCCATTTATCCCAGCACCAGTTTATTGCCCTGTGCACTACTGTAATGGGGCTGTGGCCAGTCCATGCCTTTGCTAGTTCCTGATGCATTGTGCTCCATTGTTGGCCTTCCAAGGCTACAGCCCTTGGGTTCACACTCTCAAGCCATGCACTGTCCCAAAGTATTCTGTGAACACCAGGGTAGCTGGGTGAGAAGGGCCATCTAAGCTCAGCCACCCTTTGGGCCAGAAAGAGTCCTCCCCTCAAGATCCTGCAGACCCTGGTGTGAGACGAGGTTGCCAGCCACACTTCCCCTTCCCTGTAGTCAGTTCTCCTCTGTGGGCCTTGGTGCATTTCCGGACAGCAGACATCAGCCAGAGCACGCTGGGCCCAGTAAAGTGGTCCCACAATGCTGAAACGCTACAGGGAAGAGCGGAGTCCCCATTTCATTCCCAACAGCAGGGTCCTTGGTCTCTCTACCACAGATTTACTAACCTTCCCACCCTCGCAAGCCACAGGGGCAAAGGCAGCCTCTGCCAGGCCGCAAAGGCCCTCCCTCTCCCTTCCAGGGTAAAGGACACGTGGGCTTCTTAAATTTGCATGACCAAGTGACCTTGCCCTGCTCTAAGAAGTCTTCCTGTCTCAACCCAAAAGGCAACTTTAAAAAATGCAGCTTCTGTAGCCAAATTTCTGTCTCTCTAGCACCTACTATTTGAGTATAATGCAAGACAGTCATTTCCATTGTCCTCAGAGTGTTTTTGTAAGCTTAGCTCCTTTGAAAGTTTGCCCTTCTTCCTTCTCTTCTAGAGGTCCATGTTAGTTTTATTAGCATGGTTTCCCGACTATTTAATGGGCTAGCAGGAGAAGAAGGAGCAGGACTCTGTTAGTTTGGGTAGGCGAGGTTGCGGCAAAAAGACACCCAAGCATGTCATGGCAACAATGAGGAAGTTGATTTGTCACTCTCAGGATGGTGCTGGGCTGGTCAGTAGGTCAGTGAGACAGTCCTCCTCCACTTGGCCATTCTGGGTCCAGGCTTTTGGAGACTCAGCCATCTTCTACATGTGGCATGTCAAGAATCTATCTTCCACCTTTCTGTTTTTAAATTATTATTATTATAACTTTCATTTTGAAATGAAACACAAGAGATTTCCCACACTTCTCCAAATGATAGTATCTTACGTAACCACAGAACATATTTGAAAACCTGGGCACTACCATTGATCCAATACTCTTAACTCAGGTATGGACTTTATTTGCTCTTCACCTGATCCGACACACATTTTTTTAAAAAAATATGCCTTACTGTTAACTAAAGAAGACTTTCACTTTTTATGTACATGTGTGTCCCAGGCACTGCACTAGACCCTAGGAGTAGATTTCTGTCTAGAGAACTGAGTGGCCTCCATCACTAGCAAGTTATTCTTCCATCTGGCTGCCAGCTAATCAGTGATCTAACTTCTATTCCCCACTCTCTATTTCCAATCCATGTGTGCCCTAGTGGTATTCAGTCCTTAACCCACACATATCCAGAGGAGATGATTTTCTAGATGTCCAGTCACTACTTAGTTTAAAGCCAACAGCATCTGATACGGAGCATATACTTTTTCCTCCCACCAAAAGTCCGATACCAATTAGATGGGACATTAACAAGTCTGTGCTCTTCAAAAGGTACCTTCAGTTTATTCTTCTCCTTTCTCTTATCCAATGGCCTGATAATCCTTTGAATGAGATCGGCTTCTGTTTGAGCTTCTGGGGGATAATGGCAGCATTTTATCAGATTGCAGTTTTCATTTTCAGCATAATACAATTGTTTGGAGAGAATACTTCCATCTGTATTTCCAGCTCTATGGTACCTCCTCGTCATTGCAAATACTTTTCTTAAATTGCACAGGGGAGTTGAAACAATTGTGAAATTCCTAAAACTGCCTGCTTCCTTGCCAAGAAGTCTTCTTCTGGCTGGCATCCAAAGTGGTGGCCACAGCTACCTTTCTGGAGCCCGATTTCCGACATGGCACCCTCTCATTCTTCTTAATAAATGGTTTGAACATCTAAAGTAGCCACAAGGATTCCTGGCATTTGTCAGAGGCGGAAATCCGCATGGCAGACTGAGAGGGAGAGTCATAAAATCTTTGTTTTAGTTTGGACTCGTTTAAAAATTGGAATGAAATTAAAAAATTTTTTTTTCTTATGTGGTCACGGAGGTTTCCTCTTAGGAGGTGGGAGTTCTACCAGGAAATGACGTGTAAGGAAAATGACTATGGAGTCTGTTCAGTGCTTTGTTTTGTGGGTCCATGGGAGCAGGAGCTGTCTCGCTTTCTGCTGAGTCCTGTGCGTCCCCTTCTTGCAGTCAGAGCCCCACAGGTGATGTGTGCCCTTACCGGTAAGTCTCACAGTTTTTATTTCACACCGTGGTCTGCAAACGTGCCTTCAAAACGTGCCTTTCTTTGTGTGCAAACATTCACACCCACATTCTTATGTTTGCGGATTCTCTGTCTTCCAGAAACACTAGTGTCTGTCCAAACCTTTCAGACCAGAAGGGTGTAACTTTTGGTTTGTGGTTTCATCTCTCTGTGTCTCTCCTTACAATAATACACAGATGTTCAGAAAGCTCTGGTGAAAAGGGAAGAAAGGGTCTCTGATTCCTGCTCCCCAAGCCGCTCTATTTTAGACACTTTCAAAGCCACGAGAATGGAAGGGGTCTGGCTGTTCCCTTGCTGCTGGACAATACTATTCGATTGATTAGAGACGTGGGCAGCATTTAAACTAGAAAACATGTTATCAGATATAGTTTCAAGCATTGGATGAAGTCTGACTCTGAAAGTTAAATGGGAGGTGATTCTTGTAAAGAAATAAGTTTAACTCTTGGAGCTTGAATCCATCCAAATTCTTTCATCTACCCAACACTTCCTGAGTGTCTCCACCTTGGGCCAGGCACTGTGTTTGATTCCAGGGACACGGTCCTGGCAGCCAGCCCTCATAAAGCTCCGGGTGCAGCGGTGATAGGCAAAGCAATTGCCTAATACTGTGTGATGAGGTCCACAAACAGGAGGGCACCCCAGGTTAGTGGGGGTAGATGTGGCCCACAGAGGGGTTGGGCTATGCCCAGGTTGGGGCGGAAATGGACAAGAGGTGTTGGAAGCTGTTTTCAAGATGAAATAAGGCATGGCCTGAATCTTGAAGGTGAGCCTTGTGGGCACAGATCAGGATGGGTATTTAGACATGGGGAAAGCATCCATGAAGCTTACGGGTGTGTGTGGGGGAGGAGCCGGCCTGTGGTGTGGTGAGGCTGAAGCCAGAAGAGGCTGAAAGCAAGGAGGGGCTTCCTCATGAAGAGCCAGTTGAAGGAGTTTGGACGTTTGTTTTCTGTAGGTAATGTAGACCTACTAAAAATATTTAAGCATGCTTATATAAATTTGACGGTAAAAATAAAAAAAAAAAACCATAAAAATGTTTAAGCACATGCATGATGTAGATTAGTTTGTGTTTTCATTGCACAAAACACAGATAGTCTGTATGATGCAAAACTAAGAAGTCAGTTAAGTTAACCTGGTCCCATCACTGAAAAATTATTGTCACAGCAGCTTGACGCCTTAATTGGTTAATTCTTTCAAAGTAAGGTGCAAGTAAAGACGTGTTTCCAGTAAAAAGATTTCTTTTGTTTTCCCTGGTGCAATAGTGAAACTCAGTCCACTAGCTCTCCAACAGCCACTGTCCCTTCTTCTACAATGTCAATCAGTAAACTTTGCACCTTGTCCAACATGTATTGATTGATTTCCAGGAACAGCCTCAACTTCCAGTTTGCTCCGGATTTGAAGCGGGATCCATTCCTATATCTTCCGGGGCTGTCTATGATGTATTTATCTTCTTGGTGTTACGGCCATTATTGCATAAATTGCTAATTATGTTATTGGCTCATATTCAGAGAAGAAAGAAATACAGAATGAAATTGAGTGAAATTCAAAATACTCATACTAACTGTAGATGTCTGTTTTACAGAGCATTAAAATTCTTGAAAAAAACACAGTATTTCATGGGATTAAACACAAAAATCAGATTTAACAGCTTGAGTGGTATGCTAAGAGACCCATAGAGGGCAACAACTTGGATGACTCCTTTCGGAGTACGCTGTAGATAAAATGGGAGAAGACATTTTTCTTTGTTCTACCTTTTCTTTTATGGAGGAAATACAAAATTCTTGCTTGTCCTGGACAGTCCTGGTTTAAGCCTTTTTCTGGGGTTCTATATGGTTTAATATTGGCCCCAGGTCTTCCATTCCTTAATGAGGAAATATTATTAATGGTCACATTAAAATAAGTGAGGGTAGGTTTTTGCCTTCAACTTTTATTTTAGAGTCAGGGGTACATGTGCAGGGTTTGTTACCTGAGTCAATTGCATGATGCTGAGGTTTGGAGTATGAATGAATTTGTCACTCAGGTAATGAGCATGGTACCCAATAGGTAGTGTTTAACCCTTGCCCTCCTCCCTACCTCTCCCCTCTTGTATTTCACAGGGCACTGTTCCCATCTTTATGTCCATGTATACCCAATATTTAACTCCCACTTATAAGTGAGAACACACAGTTTTTGTTTTCTGTTTCTGCATTAGTTTGCTTAGGAGCATGGCCTCCAGCTACATCCACGTTGCTACAAAAGACATGATTTAATGTTTTTTATGACTGCGTAGTATTCCAAGGTGTTTGTGTAGCACATTTTCTTTTTCCAGATCCACCAG
This sequence comes from Piliocolobus tephrosceles, assembly GCF_002776525.5. Taxonomy (NCBI): domain Eukaryota; kingdom Metazoa; phylum Chordata; class Mammalia; order Primates; family Cercopithecidae; genus Piliocolobus; species Piliocolobus tephrosceles. Next base: position 110,201,806 of record NC_045447.1, on the reverse strand, counting down.
TGATGGGCACCTGGGTTGATTCCATGTCTTCACTATTGTGAATGGTGCTGCAATGAACGTACAGGTACATGTGTCTTTTTGGTAGAATGACTTCCCTTTGGGTACATACCCCATGGTCGGATTGCTGGGCGGAATGGTAGCTCTGTTTTAAGTTCTTTGAGGAATCTTCAAACTGCTTTCCACAGTGGCTCGACTAACACACACTGGCTAAGGTAGGTTTGGTAGGCCTCCACTTCACAGTTCCACCTTCTGGAGCAGCCTTATGGGTCAAGCATGGGCTGGGCTGTTGGGCCCCTGCGCCCTCATGGTGGGTTTTGACTTTGATGGCACCCCTAGACTTTATCAGGGCATACACTGTGCCTGCAGGGCCAGTGCTGCAGGCCGGGCACCAAGGCAGTGAGTGAGTGCCTGGAGAAGAAGTAAGGAATGAAGCCATGGGTGGCCTAGACCCTTAGGCTGGTGATGAAGACGCTCCTGGAAGCGGGTGCCTCAGGCAGCAGAAACATTGAGGTTGCTGTCACCAGGTGAGATCAATCCCTCAGGAATTTAAATCCTGAAGAAATTGAGAAATATGTTGCTGAAATTGAAAAATAAAAAGAATAAAACAAAAAGAAGAAACAAAAGAAAGCATTATGATGATTAAAATATCCTTGCTTGTAACAATTTTTAAATTCAAATCACGGATGATTCTACATCTACATGATGTAGGCATTTCCACTGCATTTATTCATACCGTCTGAGGGTCCTCCAGTAAACTTCCATATTTGAATTTAAAAAATGAGCATGGCAGGCTAAGCATGCTTCCTTGGCTGCCTGCCATCAGTTGCATTTAGAAATGGTTGAGTTTTGCAGGTCAACTTTACAAGTAAAACCTAAGTCTCTAAACGTGGCAGTGGATATTTTTGTAAATGAGTCTTCTAAATTTTGGTTGCATCTTGTTCAAAATCTGTTGGAAATCTGTAATCAAAGTATTTAAAGAAGGGAGCACAAAAAAGTCTTAGCTATTACATGTATTGAAATTACAAGTAATCTTACTCATTACTGGTATTGAAAACAAAGCTGAGAAAAAAGACTCCACAACTTACACGTACAAGAGGAAGTAACTGAATAAATTAGATGGCAAGGACTCAGATAAGGTATAAAGTTTAATTTCAGGATTCTTTAGTTTCATTTAAAAAATTTTGAGTGTGGGAAAAATATTTTTGAAGAAGGTTCTGTTATTTTTTACTTTTTAAAGACAGGGTGTCGCTCTGTTGCCCAGGCTGGAGTGCTGTGGTCCCATCTCAGCTCACTGCAACTTCCACCTCCCGGGTTCAAGTAATTCTCCTGCCTCAGCCTCCCAAGTAGCTGAGACTACAGGTGCATGCCAGCATGCCCAGCTAATTTTTGTATTCTTAGTAGAGACAGGGTTTCACCATATTGGTCAAGCTGGTCTCAAACTCCTGACCTCAGGCAATCTACCCGCCTCGGCCTCCCAAAGTGCTGGGATTAAAGGCACGAACCACCGCACCTGGCTGAAGGTTCTGTTTTAAATTAGATAAATGTTTATTCTGAACCCTAGTGAAATAACGTTTTTAAATCTCCTATTCTGCTGTGTCTACATTTGGACTGTTTGACAAGTTTGACCTTGTTAAAAGTGTTTTGAACAGAGTTTAAAAAGACAAAAACTGTAAGTTTGGGTGGAAATATTTACACATTTCAATTAGGAAAATCAGTATTGAGAATATTCTCTAGTTAGGAGCATTTGTGTACCTCTGTCCTGAGAGAAGACTTTTTCTGAACTGAAAATACTATGGCCTATTGAGGTGACTTGAAGGTGTCAATAATTTAAAATTTATTAACTGGTCAGGCACAGTGGCTCACGCCTATAATCCCAGCACTTTGGGAGGCTGAGGTTGGGGGATCACCTGAGGTCAGGAGTTCGAGACCAGCCTGATCAACATGGTGAAACCCTGTCCACTAAAAATACAAAAATTAGCCAGGCGTGTTGGCACGTGCCTGTAATCCCAGCTACTCAGAAGGCTGAGGCACTTGAATTGCTTGAACCCGGGAGGCAGAGGTTGCAGTGAGCCGAGATCACGCCTGGCGGAAAGAGTAAGACTATCTAAAAAAAAAAAAATATTAACCATAAAAAGTGACTTTGAAGAAGATTGCTGGCAATTTTACAAAAAAAGATGAAAGGATAATAAGACCAATTTGAAGAAAGCACATTTTTCAGAAAAAAAATATTAGTATATTAGTGCCGAGCATTCAAGATATAGCTGAGAAACTGATCAAAGCATGTGGATAGGCACCAAAAGTAATTCTGCTTATTTTAACTTTTAGCACTCTGATAATCAATATGAATAAATTTTCCATTGTTTTTACATACCCTACAAAGGTATGTGCTACTTATTTTTCTAGAAAGTTTGTTTGTAAAAATAGTCTTTGTATTGAACTATTTTATAGGTCTATCAATATAATAAAACCAATTTACTATTCCATAAAAATAGTTAAAAATTATATAATTTTGTTTCTAGCAACATGAAATAGCAACTTAGAAAAATATTTTACATTGTTTTGACACCCCATTTCCCTCCAGAAGTAGGATGATAAATGCTTTCCAAAAATCTTTACCTTGTGTGTTAGTTAGGTTTAGGTTTACAAGTTACAGACCCCTGACAGCCACGGTGTAAGCAAGGTGGATGCCTCTTTCTCTTCTGTAGAAGTCTGGGGTCAGCTGTTGGGGACCCGAATGTAAGTCCTGCCTCTCCTGTCTTATTCTTCTAGTGTGTGTAGCTTCCCCTGCCATGTCTGGTTGTTCCATCTTCAGCTACCCCAGGAAAATTCAGTTAATAGGAAGGAAGGCAGACGGGAGACAGGAAGTTAAGGACAGACGCCAGCTGCCTGTTGTTTTTAATAGACTTTATTTTTTGGAGCAGTTTTAGATTCATAGTGAAATTTAGTGCACGGTAAAGATAATTTCCATACGCCTACACGTGCATTGCCTTAATGCATAGACTCTAGTATCAACATCCGACACCAGGGTAGTGCCTTGTTACCTTTTATGAACCTGCATTGCCATATCGTTGTCACCCAGAGTCGATATTAGGGGTCACTCTTGGTGGTGTACATTCCGTGGGTTTGGACAGCCTATGTATAGCCCATTACACGTGGGCATAAAGACAGGTATCCGCCCTTATAGGGTCACACAGAGTAGATCTGCTGCCCTAAGAATTCTCCGTGCTCGGCCTGTTCATCCTTGCCTCTCTCCTAACCCCCGGCAACCACTGATCCTTTTACTGTCTCCGTAGTTTTGTCTTTCCCAGAAGGTCATAGAGTTGGGCTTGCACAGTGTGTTGGTTTTTCAGATTGGTTTCTTTCACTTCATCATACATTTATGTTTCCAGCATGAGTTTTCATGGTTTAACAGCTAATTTCTGTTTTATCTCTGAGTAATAGTTCATTGTTTGGAGATATCACCTTGTTTTTTTTTTTAATTCGTTCCCCTACTGAAGGACACCTTGGTTTCTTCCAAGCTTTGGCAATTACGAACAAAGCTGCCAGAAACATCTGTGTGCAGGTGTTTGTGTGGACATCAAGGAGTATGACAACTGGATTGCATGCTAAGAGTATGTCTAGTTTTGTAATAAACTGCTAAGTGGAACTCCAAAGTGGCTGCGCCATTTTGCTTTCCCACCAGTAATGAATAGTTCCCGTTGCTTCACATTTTTGCCAACCTTTAGTGTGGTCAATGTTTTGGATTTTGACCATTCTGATTAGGTGTGTAATGGTTTCTCATAGTTGTTTTAATTTGCATTTCCCTGATGACATGCTACGTATGTGTCTTTTCATATGCTAATTTGCAATCTGCATATTTTCTTTGGTATCTATTAAGTCTTTGGGCCCATTTTTAACTAAGTTGCTTTTTCTTCTTCTTCTTTCTTCTTCTTCTTCTTCTTCTTCTTCTTCTTCTTCTTCTTCTTCTTCTTCTTCTTCTTCTTCTTCTTCTTCTTCTTCCTCTTCCTCTTCCTCTTCCTCTCCTCCTCCTCCCTCTCCCCCTCCCCTCTCTTCCTTCTCCCTCTCCCCTCCCCCACCCTGCTTCTTCTTCTTCTCCTTCTTCTTCTTCAACAGGGTCTTGTTCTGTCACCAAGGCTGGAGTGTGGTGACATAACTTTGGCTCATTGCAGCCTGGGCTCATTGTGGCCTTGACCACCTGGGCTTAAGTGATCCTCCCACCTCAGCCTCCCAAGTAGCTGGGACCACAGGTGTACACCACCATGTCTGGTGAATTTTTTCTTATTTTTTGTAGACATGGGGTTTTACCATGTTGCCCAGGCTATGTTTTCTTATTCTGGAGTTTTAAGAGTTCTTTGTATATTTTGGGTAACAGTCCTTTACCAGATACATCCTTTGCAAATATTTTCTCCCAGTCTGTGGTTTGTCTTTTCATTCTCTTCACAATTTTTTTTTCCAGAGCAGAAAATTTCCACTTTAATGAATTCCAGCTTATCAATTATTTCTTTCACGGATTGTGCCTTGGTTGTTAGAATCTAAAAAGTCATTACCCAACCCAAGGCTATTTAGATTTTCTATGTTATCTTCTGGGATATTTATAGTTTTGTGTTTTATATTTGGGTTTGTGATCCACTTAGAGTTCATTTTTGTGGAGGGTGTAAGGTCTGGGTCTAGATTCATTTTTAAAATTTCGCCTGTGGATTTACAGCTGTTCCAGCACCATTTGTTATAAAACTACTTTTTATTTATTGTATTACCCTTGCTCCTTTGTCAAATATCAGTTGGCTATATTTATGTACGTCTATTTTGGGGCTCTCTATTCTGTTTCATTGGTCTATTTGTGTATTCTTTCACCAGTAATACAGTTTCGATTCCTATAGCTTTATATATAGTAAGTCTTAAAGTCAGGTGGTGTCAGTCTTCCAACTTTTCTTCTCCTTCAATAACATGTTGGCTGTTCTGGATGCTTTTTCTCTCCTTATAAACTTTAGAATCAGTTTGATGATAGCCACAAAATAACTTGCTGAGAGTTTTGATTAGGATTGTACTGAATCCAAAGATCAAGTTGAGAAGAACTGACATCTTGACAATTTGAGTCTTCTTATCCATGAACATGGAATTTCTCCCTATTTATTTAGTTCTGTTTTTATCTTTTTTATTAGGGTTTTGTAGTTTTCCTCATATAGATTTTGCACATACGTGTTAGGGTCATACCTAACTATTTCACTTTGGAGGTACTAATGTACGTGTCTTTTTAATTTCAAATTCTACTTGTTAATTGCTGGTATATGAAAGTGATGACTTTTGTGTATTAACCTTGCACTCTGCAACTTTGCTGTAATTGCTTATTAATTGCAGGAGGGTTTTTTCTGGTCAATTCTGTTGGTTTTTTTTTTTTTTTTTTAACAAAAGTAATCATGTTATGTGCAAACAAAGACAATTTTATTTATGGTTCAAAATCTGTTGGATCTTTTTCTTTTTCTTTTCTTATTGCATTAGCTAGGACTCCCAGTACAATGCTGAAAAACAGTGGTGAGAAGGACATCCTCGTCTTGTTCTTGATCTTAGTGGGAAAGCTTCGAATTTATCACCATTAGGTATGATGTTCATTATAAACTTTTCATAGATATTCTTTATCAAGTTGAGGAAGTTTCCCTCTATTCCTAGTTTACTGAGAGTCCTTTTATTAAAAATCATGAAAGGGAGTTGGATTTTGCCAAATGCTTTTTATGTATCTATTGATATGACCATGTAATTATCAGTTGTCTTGTAAGGAAGTTTCCAGAAATTATCTCATCACATTTCAGCTTGCATCACCTTGACCAGAATTTAGTCACAGGGCTACACTTAGCTTCAGGGGAGGCTGGGAAATGTCAATTTTTTTTTTTTTTGTCATGGCTAGTGATGGCCCAAGATTTAAATAAAGGATTCTATTCTCAGAAAGATGGAAAGTACAGAATAGCAGTCTCTGCCACACATCATCCTACAAACACGTACTACCATCCAACAGCTTCACAGGCTTACTGCTTGGTTAGAGGATACACTTTGCTTGTGCTTTTAAAACGTTCCAAGAGGGATCCTTGATACCATAGGACTGAATTAGTATCCCTAGGAATACCTTCCACCATCATAACATGTACTTCGATCTCTCATCTGAAGATACATGCAAATTTTGACAGGATTCTAAATAAGTAAATATTTATCTCCTTGGTTTAAAATATGCTAAAGATTCTTATTGTAGGAAAAAAAACAAATGGCTTCGGAAAATGTTCCTATTGTGTCTGTGAGTGCACACATGCTCTGATTTAAGATCACAGTGTGTTTCTCTCATCTTAGATGGCTCAGCTGTCTAAAAGGCCTTTGTGCTTTTGCGGAACTCTCCCAGGTCTAAATAAACACGTTTCTGGCCAGGCTCAGTGGCTCATGCCGGTAATCCCAGCATTTTGTGAGGCTGAGGTAGGCGGATCATGAGGTCAGGAGTTCGAGACCAGCCTGGCCAATATGGTGAAACCCCATTTCTACCAAAAAAAAAAAAAAAAAAATTAGCCAGGTGTGGTAGCGGACACCTGTAGTCCCAGCTACTCAGGAGGTTGACACAGGAGAATCGCTTGAACCTGGGAGTTGGAGGTTGCAGTTAGCTGAGATCACACCACTGCACTTCAGCCTGGGCTACAGAGCAAGAGTCCGTCTCAAAAACATTAAATTAAATTAAAAAAGACACATATTTCCTCTGGTGGAGTTCAAGTGACTGGGAAGGCACTGTGGTTGCAGGGCTCCCAGTCCTCCATTCACACCTCCTGGGTAGAAACATGCTCCTTGGCCATACATTTTTTTCTGTTCTTGGGACTGGTCTGGGTTTTTGATAGATAATAATATACTTTTCAAATTCATTGTTTTTAAAAAAATGCAGAAGCAAATTAAAGTTCTGAAGGAGGGGGCCTGGAAGCCACGTGTTCTCTATGTGTTGTTCGTGTCAATATTTAAAATTCCAACGTCAATTACTTGGAACTTCAATGAGGAGCCATAGGCCCCTTGCATCCATCCGCTAATTATTATCACACTTAGCCAGAGAATACACAGCCTTCCTAGCAAGGAAATTGCTACAAGAATTATAAGACAACATGGGAATGTTGGCCACTTATGAGAGGCCCATGTTAAATTTTTAAATAAGACCATAGTTTCTATTAAAAGCTTATAGATACAATGTAGAGAAATCTTTTAGGAATTCTGAATGTGGATGGAAAAGCATTTATTCACTGGAAAACTGTTGATCATGTGCCCAAATGTGCCGGCCCTGCACTGGACAGTGAGGATAGACTGGTGACCAAGAACCAGTGTGGATGTCAGCCCACACATAAAGCAGACACTTAAACAAAATGCAACTGATTGTAATCAGTGCTAGGAAGGAAAAACACAGCCCGTTGAAAGACTGTGCACCAAAGATACCCAAACCATTCTGAGGGTCAGGCAAGGCTTCTCCAAGGCAAGCCACATCCAAAGGGTGACGAGGTTGGGGAATAGCATTCTGAGGCTACACAGATTGTCCATGCAAAGGCTTTTAAGGATGGAAAAACCTTGTTTTTTTTAAGAAATTGAAAGAGAACTGCATTACAGCCCATCTTAAGGAATTACCAAAGGGCTTAAGTAGAGAAATGAGATGGTTGGATTGCCTTGTCAAAAGGCCCTGGAGGTTGGTGTTATTAGCCTGGGAGAATAGTAAGCAGGTTATCAGGGCTTGGCATAGAGTGGAGCCTGGATGGATAGAGATAAGTGATATTGGAGGCAAAACTGATGGCACCTGCACGTGGATCAAGTATCGGGGAGAGGCTGGGGGAGGACCATTTGCATATTTTTAGAGGAAAATGGGGATGGAGGTGGTGCCATGTACTGCAACAAGGAATGCAGCAGGGGTAGAGAAAGGGGGAAGATCACAAGACTACAGAATTTAAGAGATCAATGAGTCCAGCCCCTTCACGGTTGCAGATACTCAGGTCCAGAAATAAGAAATGATTGCATCTAAGGCCTTGCTTCTCAAGGGGTGCAAGCTTGTTAGAAATGCAAAGTCACAGCCTTCCCAGTCCTATGGAATCAGAACCTCCATTTTAACTAGGTTCCCAAGTGATTTGTAGACATCAAGTTTGAGAAGCACTGTTCCAAGGAAATTAACGAATATGCTGCACAGCTCAGTTAGTACTAAGTTAATATGATTTGGGATAAGTTTTCTTACTTTTATAAAACATTCTTTGTACATATGCTGTAAGGAGTGATGTCTAAGTTTGAAAGGTAAGTTGAGGATTGCCAAAATTAAAGGACATTTTATTCAATGAACAAAAGGCTACTAATGTTTTGCCTATAATATTAAGGAAGAAATGATAGAGGGAAGGGAAGGAGGACAAAAGGAAGGAAAGATGGAAGAAAGAGGAAAAAAAAGAGAAAGAATCTTCAAAGGCCATGTATATAACAGATTATTCACAGTATGTAAATACGAGATAAGAAAGAACTGGTCAAGTCAACTTGTCATTACATATTGTGGACACATGCTTCAACAGATTCTTTAAAAAGGAGTCAAAACTCCCAAATTCCTTTCTCTTACATAAGTTTCTTTTTTAAGGAAGGGGATATTGGTAATTGTTACAGATTTCTAAATGTTGCTTAACAAAAACAGTGCTATAAAATCTTCTCAGCCAGAAATTATTTTTGTTTGCCTTTGTCATTTACTGAGCTGCACCGGGCAGGGGTCCCAGCGCACACTGTGCCATGTGCCCACATGTCCAGCACATTGCTGCTGCTTAAGGACCAAGTCTCAGCACAGGTGGGGGTTGAGAAACTGCCCACCACAGTGCATGTTACCTAGTTTCGGGTAAGAAATTCTTTTGGTGATTTAACACAACAGACATTACTTGTCTCATCGTTTCTGTGGGTGAAGAACCTGGGTTTCACTTAACTGGTTGCCTCTGCTTCGAAGTCTTCAAGAGGTTGCTGTCAAGCTGTCAGCTGGGGCTGCAGTCTCATCTGAAGGTTTGACTGCAGGGGGCCCTGTCTGCTTCTGAGCTCACTCATGTGGTTGCTGGCAGGCCTCAGCCCCTTGCCTTGTGGGCCTCTCCATAGAGCTACTGCCTCAGGACGGGGCAGCTGCCTTCCCTCAGGGTGGGTAGAAGAAGATGCCTAGGGCAGAAACCACAATACTTTATAGCCTAATATTAGACTTGTCACTTCAACCTCATCACTTTTGTCATATTCTAGCTTTTAGAAGCAAGTCAAAAAGTTCAGCTCACATTCAGTGGGGGGAACCATGAAAAAGTGTGAATACTCAGAGATGGGAGTTCTGAGTCCGTTCCAGAGGCTGCCTGCCACACTGGGTTATTTTCTTCTTCATTTCTGCTCTTATCAGAGCAATAAGATACTTAACGGCTTTCCTAAAAGTGTGTCTCAACTTTCCTAAAAGTGTCTCAACCCAGCCCACGGTGTTGGATTTTACCCCAGTGTTCCCAAGAGAGACCTTGATATACTCTTTCTTTTTTGACAGTGTCTGGTTCTGTCACTCAGGCTGAGTGCAGTGGTGCCCTCTCGACGGACTGCAGCCTCAACCTTCTGGGGTCAATTGCTCCTTCTCACTTCAGCCTCCTGAGCATTGGGACCACAAGTGTGAGCCACCAAGCCCAGCTAATTTTTGTATATTTTGCAGAGACAGAGTTTTGCCATATTGCCCAGACTGGTTTTGAACTCCTGAACTCAAGTGATCAGCCCACCTCAGCCTCTCAAAGTGCTGGGATGACAGGCCTGAGCCCCTGCACCCAGCCATGGTATACTACTTTTGATGGGGCAAATGGGACAATACCAGAAAGCCTGGTGAGGGGATCTGCAAGGGCTGATGGTGGAGATGCAGGCAAAGGAGAGAGGCAAGCGGCTGTCCTGGACCGGCAGACCCCTCTCACACTCATGGTCTTCCTGACACAGGGAAGGCCTTCTCTTGTTCATTTCTTTCCTCCTTTCTGCCTTCACACTTGGGTCAATTGTATAGTTTAGTCAGGAACAGTGGCTCATGCCTGTAATCCCAGCACTTTGGGAGGCTGAGGCGGGTGGATCACTTGAGGCCAGGCATTTGAGATCAACCTGACCAACATGGCAAAGCCCCATCTCTACAAAAAACAAAAATTAACCACTTGTGGTGGTACGTGCCTGTGGTCCCAGCTATTCAGAAGGCTTAGGCGGGAGGATTGCTTGAGCCCAGGAGATCGAGGCGATAGTGAGCCGTGATTGTGCACTCCAGCCTGAGTGGCAAAGCAAGACTCTGTCTCAAACAAAATAAAAAAATCTATACTTAGGCAGGGTCTCTTCTTTCCTCAGACCATTCCTTGCATTTCCAAAGGCCCAACATGGAGGTCACCAGCTTCCCTGGCAGGGCTTGGTCGTCTCTCTCCTGCACTCTCTTAGCCCTTCCTGACTGAGAGTCTGCATTGTGCCAGGCTCTGGGTGGGTGTTCAGGACACCACTGCAGGCAAAACAGATTTACCCCCTGCCCTCAAGGACCTCTCAGTACATTTGGAGAGGCAGACACTGATGAAACGGACACACACAGAAATATACCTTTACTATAAAAGAAGGCGACCAAGACTGAGAGATCTAAGCTCGGCTGAGGGTTTGGCATGGGCTCCGAGGAAGGGACAGTTAGGCAGAGTCTTGAGAGGGGAGCAGAGTTGGCTGGGTATGGCAGTGGCGAGAGTCACCGGGCAGAAGCCGGCCCAGGATGAGGTGGAGAGTGGCCTATCTGAAACGGGCAAGAGGGCCTGCGGGTGTGGCGTGAAGATTTGGGGGAGCTACACAGGGAACACAGGTCCCAGCACAGAGGCACGGGCTACACCACTTAGTGCCCATTACATAGTATGGAAGGTGAAGACCAGAGGCACCCATAGCTCAGGGCAGGCTTGGGAATAGAAAAAAAATTCCTAGCTTCCGGAGCCCAGCCGGAAGGCGGCAGATCTCAGAGGTGTGGGAGTCCCCCAGGACTTGACAGGCAAAGTCAGGAAGTGAAGTGGGCTGTCTTCAGCAGTGATGTTCCTCCCTCTCCTCTCCACGTGTCCCGCTCCCTCTAGGGCCTGCATCTCTGCTTTCCTCCTCAGCACCAACACCTGGACTCCAATGTGCTTACAGCCCAGCCTGGGCTTCCCAGGGTTCCTCCTTTCTCAGCCCCTCCGGTCTGCCTTCTCCTTCCTGCACCTGGTTCCAGGCTGGGCCCTGCTCACAGGGCTCTGGCCACTGTCTTCTTTCTGTTCCACGGTAGAACACACCAAGCTTGTTCCGGCTCCCCACCTTTGCCCTTGGAGTTCTCTCTTCCTGAAATGCTCTTGCCTCTAGTCCAAATCCCACTTTCTCAGAGTAGAACCTGCAACGTAATTTCTAGGGCCAGTGCAAAATGAAAATAGAAGTCCCTTGTGTAAAAAGCAGGGAAGTAGCTTGTTTGTTTCTTCTGCAGTCTCTCTTGACTGGCGTAGTGTTTTTTTGATTAATTGATTGATTGAGACAGGGTCTTGCCCTGTTGACTAGGCTGGAGTGCAGTGGCATGATCACGGCCCACTGAAACTTTGACCTCTCAGGCTTGAGTGATCCTCCTAATCTCAACCTCCCGAGTAGCTGGGACCACAGGTATATACCACCATGCCCAGTTAATTTTTAATTTTTTTGTAGAGACAAGGTCTTACTGTGTTGCCCAGGCTGGTCTTGAACTCCTGAGCTCAAGGGATTCTCCTACCTCAGTCTCCCAAAGTGCTGAGATTTCAGGTGTGGGCCACTGCACCTGGCCTATTGAGAGGTGAAGCCAGCTGCACTTCCTGGGTCGAGCGGGGACTTGGAGAACTTTTCCATCTTACAAGAGGATTGTAAAATGCACCAATCAGCACTCTGTGGCTAGGATTGTAAAACACACCAATCAGGGTTCTGTAGCTAGCAAGGGGATTGTAAAATACACCAATCAGTGCTCTGTAAAAATGCACCAGCCCATGCTCTGTAGCTAGCAAGAGGATTGTAAAATGTACCCATCAACGCTCTGTAAAATGCACCAATCAGTGCTTTGTAAAATGCACCAATGAGCACCCTGTAAAATGCACAAATCAGCAGGACCCTAAAAGTAGCTAATTGCAAGGAGGATTGAAAAAAGGGCATTCTGATAGGACAGAAAGGGAATATGGGTGGGGACAAATAAAGGAATAAAAGCTGGCCACCCCCAGCCGGCAGTAGCAACCTGTTTGGGTCACCTTCTGTGCTGTGGAAGCTTTGTTCTTTTGCTCTCCACAATAAACTTTGCTACCACGCACTCTTTGGGTCCGTGCCATCTTTAAGAGCTGTAACACTCACTGTGAAGGTCCGCGGCTCCATGCTTGAAGTCAGCGAGACCAGGAACCCACTGGCAGGAACAAATTCTGGACACACCATTATGGTGTTTTAAATTGGCTAATCATTGCCATGCTTCATTGGGCACAGGATACTTCTGGGGCAAATACAGACCTTCCCAGGCTCTTGGGAAATACACTGAACCTCCCCCACCTGGCACTGGTGCCCCTTCAGGGTGCAGAGGACAGTAACAGTTGCTGGACAGGTGCAGGCAGTAGGTGGCTGAGAACCTGTCCTGGGGTACTCCTGGAGCATGTGCCATTGTCCCAACAGAGGCCACTTACAAAACACAAAATCAAAGGTAAAGTTAAGAATTACAACTTGACTACAGAACAGTGCTAGTCTCCACATGCAAGGCTTTTTTTTTTTTTTTTTCCTTTGAGACAGAGTCTCACTGTGTTGCCCAGGCTGGAGCGCAGTGGTGCAATCTCAGCTTATTGCAATCTCCGACTCCTGGGTTCAAGTGCTTCTCCTGCCTCAGGCTTCTGAGTAGTTGGGATTACAGGCTTGCACCACCACGTCCGGCTAACGTTTTTTGTATTTTCAGTAGAGACGGGCTTTTCACCATGTTGGTCAGGCTGGTCTCAAACTTCTGATCTCAAGATCCGCCCACCTTGGACTCCCAAAGTGCTGAGATTACAGGCGTGAGCCACCGCGCCTGGCTGCGAGCCTTCTTTTGAGTGTGGGACCTTATGTGACCATGTGAGCCACATGCCTGTGAAGCCAGCCGTGTCTCAGTGACCTGCTTTGATCCCTTTATCCAAAATAGCCCCATTGCATCCAACTGCAGAAGTCACACCCCATCACACCTTCCTGTTTTATGTCCTTTCGAGCAATATTATGTTCTGAAATGATCTTCTTAACCTGTTGTCTGTTTTTGTGGTCCACCACGAAAATGTAAACTTCATGAAAGCTTGTCCTAATTGTCTCCATGCCTAGGGCAGGAACTGGTACATGCAGAACTTCAATAAATATTTGTTGATAGAGTGAATAAATGTAAAAGGGAATTTATTGTGCATAGCTGTCAGTAAACTTGCTGTTTCTCCTAACTCACGCGTGCTGGCAATGTAACAGAACCGCCCGGTGGGGCACTGTTCGGTCGTGTATGTGGAGTTACCGGACAGGATCTGGATGCTCTGGCCCATGCGGAGTCCACTGGAAGGCCAGCTCCAGCTTTCCTTCGCTTTGAGGCTTGTCCTTGGGTTGCTCCAGGCCCCGGGGTCTCATCTCCCTGCTGCCTTCTGCCCTGGCTCATCTGTACCCTGCCTTTGGGCTGGGAGGAAAGGAGTGCAGGGAGGCCCAGGTCTCCTGAGATACCTGTTCTTTCCTGGCTCTCAACACCGTGGCTAAGCTTCCCCACACCACTTGTCCCTCCCCCTCTCGGTCTTTCTCCCACAATCCAGGAGAATCTGCCTGCCCAGGGCACCCAGCCAGTTACTGTGATGACAATGACCTCCCATGAAGCTGAGCAATTGCCACTAGCCTGCAATTAGCTGGATTTTTGGAAAGCCCCTGTGTGTACTAGGATCCCCGGAATGAACATGAACACTGTCCCATCAGGCTGAGGTGTAAGGGGCTTCAACATTCTTGATTAAAAATATATGCATATTGACTGCATTACTCATAACACGCATGCCATTAACAGAGGCTAGGGAACTTTTTTAGTTATGCAGAGCTTTCGCACTAAAAAACAACGCAGTGTGAGGTCCGTAATGGGGGGAGAGGGAAGTGTGGCTTCCAGGGAATGCAAACAGCCCTATTGCAGAGGTGCAATGGAGGAACTCAGAGGCAAAATAACAATCCTCTCTTTTTCAAAGCAATTTTGGACCTGGCTTTTCTAACAGAAGTAGCAATATTTTCGGAAAATCCCCTTATATCATGTATATATGTGTATGTTTCAATTTACATGATGGTTTTGGGCATTTTCTGTGGCTATTCCATTTGACTAGATATATGAAGCCAAACTGTGCCTGTGGCATGCATAAACATGATCTTCTCCTGCTTTTAAAAGAAAGAAGTATTAATGGCTTCTAATCTTCCTGAAGTGAGATATTTATTTATTTTCTTAACAAAGCATATGAGTGGAATGTGCTATATCTGTACATATGTGCTGACTTTTTTTAAAGTAAGCTTTTCAAAGAGTCAACATCTGGCTTTGCTGATTTTCTGTATGTTTGTTTTCTATTTCTTTAATTTCTGTCTTTATCTATATTTCTATTATTTGCCTTCCCCTACTGTGGGTTTAATTTGGTCTTAGTCTGGCTTCGTAAGGTGGAAACTTAGAACAGTGATTTTAAGGCTTTTTTTCTTTTCTAATACAGACATTTAAAACAATAAATTTTTCTCTAAGGATTGTGTAGGGTGCATCCTACAAACTTGGACATACTGGGTATTTATTATCATTCAGTTTGAAATATTTTCTAGTTCCTTAAAGACTTCTCCCTTTTTAAAAAAATGGTGTGTGTTATTTGGAAATGTGTACTTAATTTCCAAATAGTTGGATATTTTCTTTCTTTCTTTCTTTTTTTTTTTTTTGAGACGGAGTCTCGCTCTGTCGCCCAGGCTGGAGCGCAGTGGCCAGATCTCAGCTCACTGCAAGCTCCGCCTCCCGGGTTTACGCCATTCTCCTGCCTCAGCCTCCCGAGTAGCTGGGACTACAGGCGTCCGCCACCTTGCCCGGCTAATTTTTTTGTATTTTCAGTAGAGACGGGGTTTCACCGTGTTAGCCAGGATGGTCTTGATCTTCTGACCTCGTGATCCGCCCGTCTCGGCTTCCCAAAGTGCTGGGATTACAGGCTTGAGCCAACGCGAGGGGCCCCAAATAGTTGAATATTTTCTAATTATCCTTTCTTTTCTTTTATCAGTAACAATTTTATTGTTACTGATTTCTAATTGAATTCCATTGTGGTCAGATTTCAAGTCACTGAAATTTACTGAGACTTGTTTTCTGACCTAGCATGAAATGTGCCCTTTTAGTGAACTGCCTCATCACTTTTTATCTTTAAATTTTACTTCAAAATTCTCTTCCCTTTTTAAATTTAGCCTGGAAACTGATACAAATGTGCATACTAAGACTAGGAACAAATAATGCCAACGCAGGCTTTACCTCTGTTGGAAAAATCTGTTTACTTTGCAATTAACAGAGATTGGCAGGCTTCTTCTAAAATGTTGCCTGCGGGGCACAGATTTAAAATACTCTCTCCTGAAATCAGGTGGTGAAGACAAGGAAAATATGGTTACTTCTGTCTATGGTTTTTAGTGAATTACCTCTCAGAGGCAAGGGGAATTGGCATAGTCTGAAGACTAGGGTCTGTCCTTGTCTCTCAGTATTTAGGCGTCTGTATCACTTCCCCACCACAGTTTCCACTTCTTTGACCTTCCCAGTGCTCCACAGACTTGGACATGAAACACACTTAGGAAATTCTATTTAACTGAGTGAGGAACAGATATTGAGCATCCTCCAGCTGTGAAATCAGAAATAATGGCATTGAGAAAACAAATGTATGAAAATGGACATTTCCCATTGAACACTGCAATGATATCGTTAATGAAATTGATATATTGGGTGTTGCCAAGTCACTCAAGTGGCTGTTAATAAATACTAGCGCTTTTATGAGAATACATCTTCCTCTTTAGAAAATGCAAACCTAAAATGAAGTCCCCAAATTTTAACATAAATGTAGTTGGAAGGTTTCTTTATGCATTAAGAAGTAAAGTGTCAAATAGTATAAAATATAGCAAAAGGCAGATTTGATGGGAGGTGAGAGGTAGTGGAGAGAAGGAGCTTTCTCTTTTACAGGTGTTTGATGTATTTACATGGATTGGTGGATTAAAAGAAATGCCTGCAAGACAGTTTTATCCTCGTGATTAAATTTAATCTTGAACGAAAAATGGTGTGCCAATTATGTGTGCTTTGTTATGGCTTTGTTTACCAGATTCCAGAAGAATGTGTTGAATCAGTCTATTTCATGTTCCAATCAACCAGTGTCATGTAGCCAAAATAATGTGCTGAAGGTTGGAGTTGTTCTGTTGTCACCTGGCTATTTTGGTGGTGTACTGTGCCTAGCAGTTTATTCTATACGTAGTAGCTACTTAGTAAATATCACTTAGATTTAACTGAATTTTTTGTAGAGCTGAAATGAATGTTCATTTTTTATTAGATTGACTTATACTTAGAATCAGTAGCTAAAGAACTAAAGAATACAGAATAATTTTTCTTCTATATCAACCCTATTTCTATTCCCTGCACATTTCACCAAGCCCTATGGTTCTGCTCACCCTTGCTCAAGCCCTTGTAAACTGTGAACTCTCTTGGGTGGCCCCTGTGCCTCTGTTTCTGGGACCCCGGATAACCTGGGCTCCCTGGAAGGAGACCCCGAGGAGATTTGCCAGCAGGAGGTTCATCGGGGAGTGCTTTTGGAAAGAAAACTCAAAAAGGACTGGGAGAACCGGATGAGACAGAGGGAGAAGCCGAAATGCCACACAGCTGCAGCCACAGGCAGGGCTGATCTGCTGGGATCCTGGAGCCGGGAGGGCTGTTCCCGAGCTGCACAGGATCGAGGCCACAGGCCCTGCTTTTGTAACCCTGTCACTGGCTTCAGGCTGCCTCTGGGGACCGGGTGTTACTTTGGAGGGGACAACTCCCTTTTGCCAAAGGCATTTCCAAAAGAACAAGTGAGCTGTGAGTCTTCAGCAGCAATGATCTGGCAGCTGTGAGGGTGAGCTCCACCATCATGCCTTCACCACGGTGCCCTAGACCTACGGGGGCGGGGGTGGAGGGGCAAGTTGAGGAGGGTGAGGGGAGGGACAGTCAGGGGGTGGGTACCGTGACACGTCCTGGACTCTGAGTGCTGAAGAGGAGAGAGGGATGCGGGGAAGGCTCAGTGAGTTGTGGGTGTCGGGGAGAAGGGGAGGATGGAGTTCTGCAGCTACAGCTGGGAAGGGAAGGGAGGCCCACGACAGGTGCGTGGGGTCGGGGGAGGCTGGGGGAGAGTGAGGGAACGGGAAACCTCTCCCGTAGTGACAGTAAAATCCCAAAACTTATGGTTTTGAAAGTTACCGAAATGTTTTAAAAATCAATTCACATGCTTTTTACTGTTCTTATTTGTGTTTTGAAAAAGTCCTCCAAGGGAAGGGAGGGAGGTCATGAATTGAATACATGCTTTGCTTAAAACAAGACAACCAGTTTAGTCAGATTTTAGGTCTTCAAGTGAGATTTCTTAGAATAAAAAAGCTCTTTCCATCAGGAGGCTGTGCCCTCATCCTTTAAACAATGTTTGTGACTGTGGTGCAGCCGCTGTTCCTTCGGCGCTGTCTCCGGGCCTAAAGCAATCTGTCCAGACATTCATCTCTGCCCCATCCAGTGCCTTCTCCTTGGGAGGCGCGTCTGCAGCCGTCTGCACGTGGCGCTGCCTTCTGGGCTGCCTCGCTGCGGGCCAGGTGTGGCCGCCAGATGTCTGACCTCCTCTCCGGGAGAGCAAGGGGACCGTCTCTTCTGGCTGGAGGCTTTTCGCGTTTTGTGTCATTCTCCGAACCTCGTTTTGACTTCCAGCTACCAGGAGAAAGCCGACTTTGATCACACTGTGCTTAGGGAACCCCATTAAAAATCAGCAAGCGCTGTACATTTCATTCGGATAAAGCATTTTAAAGGCTAATGGATGAAATCGAATGCAAGAAATGTATTCTAATTTCTGTCCATTTCTGAAAAAAAAAAAAAAAAAGAAAATGCCACTCCTATTTCATACTTATTTCTAGTGATCTAGAGTCCTCTGGCCTTCCACGTCGAGTTCTGTCATTTTCATTTCTGGGTCTAACTTTTCAGTTTTTTTCCTCCTACGCTGACTTTTTTTTCACCAGGTAATCTCCATTTTGGATAATAATCTTTCTTGTAGCTGTCCTTCTTCCTCCTTCCAGTTTTACATCCTGATTTTTCGAATTCCCTTTCCTGAACAATTCCCACCTTAGGCTTCAGCTCCATATTCAAGACTTTCTTTTTCAAATGAGTCTTGGAATGCCCTGTGGCCTTTCCAAAGCGCTATGGAGATAGTTCGTCCTTGCAATTAAGGGGCCTACAGGTGTTTGGAGGCCATCTCTCCACTTTGCAACTGTTTTTAGTTCAAGAAATGGGAACATTGTAAAGATTTAAAGTTCAGTTTGTACATGGAGTTCATGTTGCTGATTCTCATGCTTCCCCCACTACTTTGGAGACCTTAGGTGGATAGTCATTAATATCATCATCGTCAAACGCCACAAATGCACTGTTTCCTCAGTGTGCGGAGAAGAAGGGGAGGATCTTTATCCTAACAGCACATACCATATCCCATATCATGCCCTGTTGAGTACTACTGTCAAAATCACAGAAGGTGGACCTTTGTCTCTAGAATTCCAGGATTAGTTTTGCAAGTGGAGTTGTGAACATATGTATTTTCTTAATTATTCAATTAACTAACATTTTAAAGCACTTGTCTGATTATAAAGTGAATAAAGGTTAATTGCAGAACAATTGGAAAATGATGAAAAGTATAGAAAAAAATAAAATTCACCCATAATTGCATTGACTAGAATCACTCTTAAGCACTGGGCTATTGTTTTGTAGTCTTCCTTGGATAAAGCTTATAAACTTTTGTTCTCTTCACGTTATGAAAAGTTTCTCATATCTTTAAAGGTAAGATGATTTTACAATGATAGTATATTGTTCTATCAGATGGTGTATTTGAATATTTCCCATTTGTTCTACATGTTTCAAATGTTTTATTATCATAAACAATTTTGCCTTGTACAAGTGGAATGACTGGGTCAAATTGTGATGTTTTAGGATTTGATAGAAGCTTGCAAGAGGATGAAGGCAAAATCTCAAAACCAAGTTTATGAAAATTTTATAACCTTTAAAAAGATTTTTATTATCACTCTGGACACTGCGTGAAGGATTTCTTTTATTTCTTCTTTCGTTAGTAGCTTCTATAATTGTTACAAAAATCTCCTTGTGGAATATTCATCTCAACTATTTTATTGATGCCAAAGACTGGAGGGTACACATTACTGGGTATACATCCAAAAGAAAGTAAATTGTTCTACCAAAAAGGCACGTACACTTGTATGTTCATCGCAGCAGTATTCACAATAGCAAAGACATAGACTCAACCTAGGTGCCCATCGATGGTGGATTGGATAAAGAAAATGTGGTACACGTACACCATGGAATACTATGCAGCAATAAGAAAGAATGAAATTATGTCCTGGGTAGCAACATGGATGCAGCTGGAGGCCATTATCCTAAGGGAATTCACGCAGGAACAAAAAACCAAATACTACATGTTCTCACTTATAAATGGGAACTAAACATTGGGTACACACAGACATAAAGATTGGAAGAGTGGATGCTGGTGACTACTAGAAGTGAGTTGGGGGAAGGGTTAGAAAACCACTGGGTTCTATGCTCAGTACCTAGGTGCCGGGATAAGTCATACCCCAAACCTCAGCATCTTGCAGTATATTTGTGTAACAAGCCTGCACCTGTACCCTCTGATTTTAAAATAAAAGTTGAAATTATGTGCATTAAAAAAACTGGAGGGAGGGCACAGTAAGTGAAGGCTAAGGAAGGTCCCTCCCTAACCAAGCTAAAATCGCCAGTGCAGTCAATGTGTCTCAACATTCGTGTACTTGACTGAAAGCAAAAGAAGACTGTCATCCTCAACTTTGTCTAAACTTGCATGGCCTGACCCCACAGTCCATAATCCTGTCATCCAAATCCCAAGCCATCATTTTGCTCTAATGTCTATAAATCTATTTGTCACCACCATTTCTCAGCACTGCATTTGCTGTTGACCAGAACATAAAGACAGGGTTCCTAATTTCCTGTGGCCATTAAGATTCTTCTACTCTTTGCTCAGGGATGACCCCAGGGCAATAATTTCTACTTCTTTCTTTTATGCATCTTCATTCTTCAACAACTCAGCTCACTTCTTCTGTGATGTCATCTTCTCTCCTCGGAGATCACGATTCTCTTTCATTCTCTCGTTTCTCATTGTATAGCAAATTATCATGTCGTGTGATAATCATTGGTTTCCTCATCAGAGACTCCTTGTTTATCCCTGTATCCCCTCTCTTTGCACAGAGTCCACTAGTGGGTATAATACCAGCTGTCTCAAAATTGTTAAATGTATGAATGAGTGCTGAGCTATACCTTGTGGCCTGCTTGCGTACAACTCATGGACTGTTAGGGGGAAACAGACTATGTAAAAAGAAGACTATGTATGTGTATGGTGATCAAAATCATTTTTTCAGATGACTTGTGACTTCCCAATGCACCAGAGTCTTCCACTTGTTTTTTCAAAATTTTCATGCATGACTCTTATACTTTGGTAAGATGTTTTTTGTTGTTGTCCATGGAATTTTGGCTTGTTTTTCAGTCTGGGTACCTCTAAGACTGGACCATTCTGCTCTCCAATTCATTGGAGTTGATGGGAACACTTAATCAAAGTTGGATTCATTCCTTTTGGTTACCTCCATGCTGCCCGTCAACTCTTTCCCTGCACTCCTCTTGATTTTTAAACTCTGTAAATGTACAGTCTTGTGTAAATGTGCATGTCATGATATGTGTGAAGAGAGGCACTTTCACAGTTTGATAAAGATGAACCATGAGCAGACTCAGATAATTAGTATTATTGTTTTACTTTAACTAGGGGTTCAAATTCCACAACAAACATAATGCTTTCCCTTTAGCATAGAAAATATTGGCCCCCTACAAAAGGGCCTTTTCAACATGGAATTTTATTTTAACTTTGTGTCTTTGAGGCATTTTTAAATACAAAAGTATATTTGAGATGTATTAAATCTTCTAGGAAGCAAATTAGCAAGTGGAAATAATTAGGGTAAATTAATCTATTTTCTAACTGAGAAAAGTGATATGTTGTCTTAGTCTGCTTTTTGCTGCTATAACAGAATATTTGAGACAGTAATTTATAACGAACAGAAATTTGTTTCTCACGGTTCTGGAGGCTGGGAAGTCCAAGATCAAGATGCTGGCAGGTTTGGTGTCTGGTGAGGGGCACAGTCTC
This sequence comes from Piliocolobus tephrosceles, assembly GCF_002776525.5. Lineage (NCBI taxonomy): Eukaryota > Metazoa > Chordata > Mammalia > Primates > Cercopithecidae > Piliocolobus > Piliocolobus tephrosceles. Next base: position 110,180,366 of record NC_045447.1, on the reverse strand, counting down.
CGTTTCCAAGATGGTACCTTGAATGCTGCATCCTCCAGAGGGGAGGAATGCTGTTCTCCACATGACGGAAGATTGGAAGAGACTGAATCCACTCACATAAGCCTTTGTAATAGTGGCATTGGTCCATTCACAAGGGCAGAGCCTTCACAACCTACACATCTCCCAACACTGTTGCTTCCGGGATTGCTTTCAACACACGAATTTCACCCATAGCAAATGCAACATTGTCACTCCATAATAGACTATAATTAATTGAGAAGTTGTTTTTAGAATATTTATTTTATAACATTCAAGTCTCAAAATAGATAAAGAACTTGCTTCTGGGCACATTTTAAATATGTTATCTTTTTAAATTAATTTAGGTAAATAAAAACACATACAAGTTTAATAAATGACTTTTACATATCTGCTTTAGTCTGATTGGCAGTATTGCCTTTTTAGATTTGTAATATTGCTAAGCTAAAACACTTGGGTCATGCTGTTTAGAAGAGCCTCTGCAGTTTTGGCCCAGCTAACCAAATATCTAAGGATACACGAGGTTAGTAAAATAAAAAAACATGCCAACTGGAACAGGCTTGCTGCCACATGGGTTAGTCTAACAGTTCTGCACAGTGCTCAAAATACACCAAAGGAACCTCATTAAAAAAATAAAAAGAGTATAAACAAATAAAGTCAAAGGCAATGTAAGGCTTACATTTCAACTTGAATCCAAAGAAATAACATTTTCTAACTATTATGCTAAAGCTACTTTGTTTAGTTTTAATTTTTGAAAAGTCTACTGCATTAAAAGAATAAAGAATTTACTTTTGTTAAAGCTCGATCATTAGTGTAATAATTAGGCAGCTACTGATTTTCTGGGGGTTTCCTTTCTAGGAGTCTCAGAGAAGAACGGGACAGCTTTTTTGGTCAGCATTTTGAAATAAAAATTGTGGACCAGGTAGAGTTTCTGGTATTCCATCTGTGACTCAGGAAAGGAGGAGGTTAGAAAACATGGCTTATTTTATTCTTATTGCTCTTCCCATTCTTTCAGCATTCTAATGAGCTAACAAGATTTGAAAAGGGAGCTTGGACTTTGGCTCGAGTCGCCTGAGGACACACTGACCAGTCCATTTCCTACATCCCAGGAAAGACGGCGCAGTGATCTGTTTCACCTGCAGACGTTCATGTAAAACACCTGTGCTCGAGACTATGCTCTCAACTCTGCAGACACAGCAGCCTACAAGTGGAAGGGCATGACTGTCCTCAAAGCTGGCTCTGTCCTTTCCCCACTGGGTCTGGCTGGGTGTTCTGTCGGAGAGTCGTGATTGTGCAGATGAGGGCTACTTGCCCTTGTTGCACAACCAGGCAAAGCTACTGTGGGCTTTAAATGGTGTGATCTGGTGGGGGATCTCACCACTCTCCACCAGGGAGTGAAGGTGGTCACCATTCTCTTTGCCACCCGCAACTTTAGCTTTTAGGGACCAGTGACTGTGAAGGCTGCTGAAGCACTCTCCAGTAAGAGATGCCGCTGTGTCCTCTCCTCACGGGCCGATTAGGGCTTCATCAGTATGTGAAATAGGTGAGTTAGACGGTTAGACGACGACAGTATGTGAAGCAGGTTAGTTAGGTGGTTACATGAGAAAAACATGGCTCTTCGACTTCGGAGGGACCCAACCGCAGTTCACCATCAGAGACAGTTGGTGGTAGAGCTGGCTGCTTTCCTGAACCTTCCTACAACCAGGCGGTTGTGATGGGAAGGGCCGAGCAAGGTTGCTCACTGCTATTTTACTGACTTTGTTTGCAGGCTTTTCATTCAGGTAAATTATGCACACATTTCAGATATATAGTGTATTTGCCCCTCCACATGTGGTTGAAATAAACAGCTCATTTTCTTCTCTTATTCTGGAGCACATGTACTTGATTCAACAAATACTCGTTGATTCAACAAATACTCAAAGACTTACTTGGTTTTCAGTAGCTGTTTCATAGTTTTCCCCTAACTTATTAAAAATGGATACTCAGTTTTATTAAATGTCTATTTAGGAAGCTGGCAGTGTAATGTACCTTTTCTACCTTACTTTGGAGGTAGAACATATGTATATGGTATGTTATGAAGATTCCTTATGTTGAACCATTTTTGAAGTCTTAGGAGATGCCCTAGGGCATTGCCTTTGTTCATTGTCTGTTGTTATAACTCAATACCACAGACTGGGTAATTTATAAAGAATAGAGGTTTATTTAGTTCTTGGTTCTGGAAGCTGGGAAAATCCAGGGTTCATAGGCTGGGATCCGGTGAGGGTCTTTTTGCTGTGTTATCCCACTGCAGAAAGGCGGGAGGGCAAGCCAGTGCAGGCAAAAAAAGAGAAAGCAGGAGAGTCCAGGTTCACTTTATAATAACCCACTCTCTTGGTAACTACCCCACTCCTACAATAACAACATTAACCCATGTAGGCTCTACCTTCATGATCCAATCCCCTCTCATTAGGCTGCACCTGCCAACACTGCCACATTGGCTACCCAGTTTCCACATGAATTTTGGAGCCACAAACACCCAAACCATAGCAGGAGCCGTGGTGTGTAATCATGTTGTATACTTCTGAGTTCCATTTGTAGATACTTTATTTAGAATTTTTGCATTTGTATTAATTTGAAATGTTTGACTTGGAATTTGTATTTAGAAGTGGAATTAACGTGTAGTGTTAGTCTGTCTTTATCTGATTTGTGTATCATGCATAGATTTGAAAATGAACTAGGAAGCCCTTTATCCTTCTGAGTGGCCTTGAGTAGCAGAGTAGTGATCTGTTTTCCTCAGTCATTGACTGAGGCTTGGTCTTTGCTTCTGCAGAATGAGAACCACAGATCTTTTCTGCTTTCAGAACTGCTGTGAAGATCAAATGCACATGAAAATATTTCTCAAATTCTGACATGCGATACAAATATTGTTAAAATAATTATTACTTGCATTCTAAATCCAAAGTTTAAATTGTTTTTCTGTTTATGGCTGTATTGCCTCCAAACACTCTATTTTTCCTTTATTCTTTCATTTTCTATGTACTTTGCAAGTTTTGGAAATTGACTTGGAAATTCAGTATAATTAAGAGTTCAGCTTTGGGAGGCCAAGGTAGGCAAGGTCAGGAGTTCGAGACCAGCCTGGCCAACATGATGAAACTCTGTCTCTACCAAAAATACAAAAATTAGCCAGGCATAGTGGCAGGTACCTGTAATCCCAGCTACATGGGAGATGGAGGCATGAGAATCGCCTAACTCGGGAGGCAGAGGTTGCAGTGAGCCAAGACTGTACCACTGCACTCCAGCCTGGGTGACAGAGTGAGACTTTGTCTCAAAAAACAAACAAACAAACAAAAAACACAAAAAAACTTAGACTTCAATCTTTGCCTCTGACATGTATTAGTTTTGTGACTTTTGTTCCAATCACTAAATATTTTTAAGCCTCAGTTTCTTTGTGTATGAAATGGGGACAATGGAACCTACCTGATGGTAGTTGTGAGGGTTAAGACATTTTGATCCCCCTCTTAAGTATACTTGTAAACTAAGTTAGCTATTATTACTGTTAAGGAATTCTTGGGGTGTTGTTTTGCTAGTTGGAAATCTCTGTGGCCAGTGACTCCTTTGCCTGAGTTTTGTTCAGGCCTGCTGGGTTCATTTGGCCCACTCCACCTGGCAGGCTGTGTGCAGCTAGCCCTGTTGGACTGGATCCCATGCTGGCCAAGGGTGAGCCAGGCATGGAGTGGTGAGGGATGTGTGGGCGAGTGTGGGGTCCAGCCACTGTGCACAGCCAGGAATGCTGGCTGTGTGGGGTGGGCAGCTCCAGGCACCAGCATGGGTGCTGGCTCCCTGCAAGGCTGCAGCTGGGCCAGGAGTGCCACAAGCAGCTTCCACTGAGGTTGGCACTGAGGAATACCATGGTACCTGGAAGCTTGGAGACACCAGGAACTGCAGAGCCCCAAAGAGTGTGTCATAGCCCTGGCTCGGAGCTCCTAGGTCTGGGCTTCCTGAGGGTGGCAGCTCTTCTTTCCTTTCTGTTGCTGAAAAGGGGCATGTTTCAGCGGTTTGTGTTACAGCTCTTTTAGCCCTGCCTTTTGGCAGGTCTCGAGGTCCTGTCCTGCATTCAGGAAGAATGAGGTATGTAGACAAGTGGAGGGTGAGCAAGGTGAAGGGAGTTTTATCGACCTACAGAACACCTCAGAGACACCCACATTGGGTAGCTCCTCTCCACTGGGCAGTGTTCAGCTCTCAGAAAGGAGACCCTGGAGTGGGTAGCTCCTCTCCACTGGGCAGTGTTCAGCTCTCAGAAAGGAGACCCTGGAGTGGGTAGCTCCTCTCTACAGCTGGTCCTCCTGTTGTGTCTTAGGGTCTGGCTAAGTCCAGGGCTTTATGGGCCTCAGAGGGGAGGAAGTGCATGCTGATTGGTCCATGGGCAGCCATGGGCCCTGGAAAAAGACCCACAAGTTCCCACTTCAGTCTGTGGGACTGGCAGTCCCACCCCCAGGCTTCAGGTCCTCCTGAGCTTGAAGGTGGGGCTTCACCAAGGACCCGCCCCCTTCTGCCCAGGAGCCTGTTTGCCTCCTTCCACCATTCATGATATCCAGGCTGTTGGTGCCAAGGTGCTCCTGCAGGCCAGCAGTGAGCTGTCTTCAGCTCCCCACTCAGCCTCCCTCTTACGCGCCTCAGCATCCAAAGTGGGGAGGGAGACAAGGCAGCAGGGAGCTGGTGGTACACATGCCAGGCTGGGTGCAGGGAGAGTGGGTGCAGAGAGAATGGGCACAGGGAGCAGGGAGAGGCCAGGCAGCAGGAGCAGACACTTCCATGCCTGCCTGGATATGGGGGCCTTCCCAGGTCCCTGAGAGTGCAGAGATGTCTGGGTCTGCAGTGGCAGCTTGGGTGGCTGCAGCTGCTCCCTGGGTGGGGCTCCTGCCTGCCCCTGGCCCCCAAGAGCACAGGGAGGCCTGAGTCCACAGCCTGACTTGGGCAGCTGCAGCTGCATCCAGGAGGGCGGGGCTCCTGCCTGCTCCTAGCTCCTGTGGGCTCTGTGGGGCATGTAGCCCAGCTGTGCCTCCCTGCTGCAGCCGGCGTCGTGGCAGCAGCTGCTCCGGGTGGCCACTGCTGCCACCATTCCTATCAATAATAAGATTATTTTTGTAGATTGACTCTGAATTACTTGAGAGCTGGGATGGGTATGACTTTTGACTTACTAAGAAGCTAATTAATATCCTATCTTTAGTAGGGGGAAAGGATTTCAATTCCAGGTTTCCCCCTATGGCATTCTGATATACACTAAATATTATTTTTCTAGTAAATCTGCAGTTTAGCTACTACAAGTTTTGTGATTCTTAGCCATTTGGGGAAGAATTTGATGACTTTCTCATAGTTTGGTGCTCTGGAATTTGAAACGCAAAGGCAAATATTTAGAGCCGTGTTATTACATTCAGGCACCACCTCAACTAGCACCTTCATTGAAAGGGGGAAAAAGAGATCTTGAAAAGTTTTAATTTCTTTCCTCCAGCTATGCATCCTTCCTGCTAATCAGTCCTGACTGATTATATCTACGACCCAGATGTCCCCAAAGCAGGGCCCAGCATGACAGAAAATGAAGCAAATCAAGGAACGTTGCTTTTTTCTCGAGGCCGGTCATACCCCAAACTCTCATAAGCAGGATCTGGACTCACAGCCCGCCACAGAAAGTTGGTTTTCCAGAAAAATTTTACAGGGGAATTTATTATTATTTCCCAAATAAACCTGAGGACAAGCTATGACATTTCCACTTGGTGCACAGTCAGAGTAGCTGACTGCAAAGGGCAAACCTAAACCTTTCAGATGCGTTTTCTCAGCAAGCACTTTACCTCAGGCTTAGCCTTTGTGGTTATTTCCGCGTTTGGATCAAGCCAGCGTGTTCCGAGCCACAGTGTTGACAGAGGGCCTCATTTCTGATCATTTACCCGAGTGGAAAATCATACGATTCCTGTAATGAGCAGTCTAGAAAAATAGCAGCAAACAGATGTGTCTTCTGTGACCAGAAAGTTTGAAACTTGGGAGACTCCCTTGAGGAGTAAGGAACATCTTGGGAGATGTGTGTGCAGAAATGCTTGACTGTAAAGAAGTTCACAGAGACGGAGGCAACTGCAGTCACGTAATTGCTGTTTTTCTTCAACATTTTATGTCAAGTAAGGAAGACTATTTTAGTGTGGCTGTATGACCAGCCAAATGATGGTTTTATCTCCCTGGTTTCCATCCAAAGCATCTAAAATATTGTATTTTTGACCTGGTGACAAAGCTGTCGGTTGTAATTGCCCCTCCTTCACCTCAACCTTCACATCTGTCTTAATTTGGAAAGTTTTGAGGGATTTTGGTGATCATTTTGGTGGCATAAGTAAGGTATTTAAGTGTGCAAACCTTTTGTGAACATTATTAATTGCCAGTGCAGGAGGCAGCTTGCATCAGCTCTCACTGGCTCATGAGAGCTGGCTGCATCTCCTCCCAAACCTATGCTCAGTGTAGCCGTTTTGGTATCTTGACATCAGCCATAGTGGGAGTAGTTGAGGCTGGGCTGCTATTCTAAGACATTTGCTTCTTGGACTCCACAATCTATGAGGATGGCTTCTTGGAAATACCCTTCCTTGGAAAAGGAGATGAGTTTTACTTCAGTGGTGGGCGTGTGGCTTCCCGCCTCCGTTTACCTTTCACTGGATAATTGCACCCCTACTTCCACCTTCTGTTTGCGCATCATTTCATCACATAGCATCTAGGATGCCAAGTTAAATAAACCAGATATAGAAACAGAAATAGTACATGATCTCACTTACATGCAGAATCTTAAAAAAAAAAGAAAAAAAAGGTCAGGGCCGGGCACGGTGGCTCACGCCTGTAATCCCAGCACTTTGGGAGGCTAAGGTTGGCAGATCACGAGGTCAGGAGATCTAGACCATCCTGGTTAATACGGTGAAACCCTGTCTCTACTAAAAATACAAAAAAATCAGCCGGTCGTGGTGGTGGGCACCTGTAGTCCCAGCTACTCGGGAGGCTGAGGCAGGAGAATGGAATGAACCCAGGAGGCGGAGCTTGCAGTGAGCTGAGATTGCGCCACTGCACTCCAGCCTGGGCGACAGAGCGAGACTCCATCAAAAAAAAAAAAAAAAAAAGAAAAGAAAAAAAAAGAAAAGGGAAAGAAAACAGGGGTTACCAGGTTTGGTGGGTTAGGAAATGGGAAGATGTAGGTCAAAGGACACAGAGTAGCAGATGCGTAGGATGACCTCTAAACCCAGCACTTTGGGAGGCTGAGGCAGGCGGATCATGAGGTCAGGAGTTCAAGACCATCCTAGCCAACATGGTGAAACCCCATCTCTACTAAAAATACAAAAAAAAAAAAAAAAAAAAAAAAAAAAAACTGGGCATGGTGGTGGGTGCCTGTAATCCCAGCTACTTGGGAGGCTGGGGCAGGAGAATCACTTGAACCTGGGAGGTGGAGGTTGCAGTGAGCCGAGATCTCACCACTGCACTCCAGCGTGGGCGACAGAGTGAGACTCTGTCATAAATAAATAAATAAATAAATATAAGAAAGAAAGAAAAAGAAAGATCTAAAGTGCAACAGGCAGCCACTGGTTAATGACAGCATATTGCATTCAGGATTTTTGCTAAATGAGTAGATTACAGCTGATCTTGTTATGGGGGGTAAAATGGGTAACTACGTGAGGTGTTGGATAAGTTAATTTGTTTACTATCATAACCATTTTACTATATAAATGTGTGTGTCTTGTAACATCATGTTGTACACCTCAAATATACACAATAAAATTATTAAAAAACAAAGACTGGAGTTGCTGCTTCCATTTTATTACCACCAGAGCACAAACATTGGCAAGCCAAGCAGCTCCGAGGGAGTGGCCTTGAGGGATGGAGGGACGCCACCGGGGCCTGGTGGCAGTGTCCCTCTTTTGAGGTCCTGTCTGAAGCCCACTCTTGCCACCGACTTTTCAGTTATGTGATCCAGCATGTTTCCTTCTTACTTAAGACATCCTGGGCCGGGTTTTCTATCACTGTCTTCCAAAGGACCTTCTCTGGTATAACTGAGACTATTAACCCCGTTGTTAGTTGAAGGAAATCAACTCCAGGTTTCCATAACCTGGAATGAAACAGTCTACTTTATTCATATCCATTTTATAAAAGACTAACAGCAATTCTCAGATAATATCATTTATTCATTAATATCTATCCATCCTAATTTGGACACAACTGAAAGGGAGCCTGGAGAAACTTAAATGATGAACTCTTCATTTAATTTGTTGCCTGAATCTTCAGAAACAGGATGTGGTTCCAAGAAACAAGGAACATTTGGACAATCCTACAATTCATCAGTGGTGGCCTCTCATGACAAGCACTCTTAGGATATTTGCACAGGGCCCTCTAAGCCAAGGAAGAACATACGCTTTCTGCCATTGCCCAAATCCATGTGTCATTGAGCCCCATGGGGAAAACGCCCTTCTTTGATCTACAGAGGACACTGTGTTAGTAACCACAGTGTAATTCCCTGCAGTCACATTATTGGGCAAGAAAGATGAGGCTAATTGGATGCATGCCCTTTCCCCAACCCCAGGTTTGCCAGCATGCAGTGTGACCTTGTGCAGTGCTTGGCACATGGCAGGTTCTCAAAAACTGTCAGCCAGGCGCGGTGGCTCACGCCTGGAATCCCAGCACTTTGGGAGGCCGAGGCGGGCGGATCATGAGGTCAGGAGATCGAGACCATCCTGGCTGACACGGTGAAACCCCGTCTACTAAAAACATAAAAAATTAGCCGGGCATGGTGGTGGGGGCCTGTAGTCCCAGCTACTCTGGAGGCTGAAGCAGGACAATGGTGTGAACCCGGGAGGCAGAGCTTGCAGTGAGCGGAGATGGTGCCACTGCACTCCAGCCTGGGCAACAGAGCGAGACTCCGTCTTAAAAAAACTAACAAACAAACAAAAAAACTGTCAATAAGTGTGTTGGATGGAAAACCAATGAACAACTAAATTGCTTGATATAGTGAGCCCTCCAGGGTGCAAAAACAATGTATGTCTATTAGCCAGCAACATAGGTGCCACTAATACTGAAACACTAGTGTTAAATATTTATTTTAGCTTGTAAAGAATTAAGGAACTGTTAGAACACAGGCTCTTTATTCCATTGATTGTAACTTTGCTTATTTCCATTTTCACAGAAAGAGGATAACGTTCTTAGCCCACTCTTGGTGAAACAAATGCACTTAGCATCTCCCCTTCCTACGCTACTTCCAAACTCAATTCTCTCTGGTGGCTGGTGATGCTCACGTAAGATTACATGGCCAGGGCAGCTTTAGAGAAGACCTGGCTGGTTTCCCTGGCTAAGAATCACAGCAGTCTCAGTGCCAATGAGGTCAAGCTAGTGAGTTTAAACCGGAACAAAGCAAATAGTATCATAAAAAGAAAAATAAGAAAAGGTTTCACTGTATCATGATCAGTCACAGCAAACAACCCCAAACCCAGCTTTGCAGCTGGCAAGTCTATTTGTTTTGTCACAAGTAGACAGGGCAAGATACCACAAACACCTTGTCATATCCTCCGGATGAGGCTCAGGAATGGCATCTGAATCTGGAGAATGGGCACATTTTAGGTTGCGAGAACTCACCAGGAAAGCCCAAAGTAACAAACCAGGTCCTTCACATTTCCTTTGATTATATAAGGATTTTCTTTCATGAGACCTTTGTGTTTCTGTCTTTACACTTGAAGACCCATGAAATCCTTGGAATCCAGAGGTTTTCCGTGGCCTTCAGATGAAACAGGTTTTAAAGGAGCAATATCACTGTTAATTCAATAACAGTACAGGTCAGAAGTTCTCAAACTTTCTCAGTTCCTGACTCCCTTAATTTCCCAGTAAGTTTCCTCGTGACACTCAAGGCCAAAAGAAACACCCAATAGTTCCACTTATGAAGCAAGTCCAAACACCTTAATAATATTTATGTTCTAACAACTCAGTAGCTGTTTGAAAAAATAAGACACATAGACTGAAAGAAAAAAATAACATTTTATTTCATTCTTTAATAACCACAATTATTTATGGGATATGTGAGCCTTTTGGCATTGCCTGACTTCCCAAATCTTGGAATCAGAGTGACCATCTCCCCATCATTTCCTCTTCCACATTGGTTTTCATGCAGTACTGGCTTTTTATCACATAAACCACTGGAAATCTAGTTTTTACAAAGATATGATATCATCAAAAGGAATCTAGCATAATCTCATATTGAAACTGTGAATTCTGCTCAGCTATTGGTTCACTGAGTGTCTGACAGATGTTAAGTAGCTTTGTATTTCCTTCAAAAATTTAAAATATTCTGTCGGTTGGGCACAGTGGCTCACGCCTGTAATCCCAGCACTTTGGGAGGTCGAAGCAGCCAGATTGCTTGAGCTCACAAGTTTGAGACCAGTCTGGGTAACATGGTAAAACCTTGTCTCTACATAAAACAAACAAACAAACAAAATAGCCAGGTGCGGTGGTTGTGCCTATAGTCCCAGGTACTCAGTAGGCTGAGATGGGAGGATCACTTGAGTTCAGGAGGCATAGGTTGCAGTGAGCCGACGTCATGCCACTGCACTCCAGCCTGGTTGACAGAGTGAGACTCTGTCTCAACAACAACAACAAAAAAGTTTGTCATATTCTTGGATCTTTACTGCAGCAACCCTGGGTGCCTTGACACACAGTTTAAGAACCACAGGCATAAGCAATATTAATAAACACCATTAGTTCATCATTAATGGTGACAATCTTTATCATCCTTAAGTAGTTATTTTGAAAGCTGTGCTTTCTCGTGTTTTTCTTTGATGTCTAAAGGTTCTGAATGGCTGTAATATTTTTTTTTTCAAAACTTCCACTCTATTGGTACCTAGGGTTAACACAAGTAGTTTTCTGTCTCTTATAGTTTTGAGGACCTCATCCACATTTACGCATGAACAGGTTAACTTTTGTCATTAATGTTCATGCTCTCCATAAAAGACTATATGGAGAAGTTGTTGAACTAAATTGAATTAGTAATGGAACCATGATGGACCAGATGGAGAATGAGTAGCAGAAGAAGGAGAGCAGTGAGATGTGGGAAGAACTGACCTTTAAGCGGAAGGAGAATTAGGAATCCTCATTCACCCTACAACACTGAACTCTTGAATAACGTCCCCAGCGAGGCTTCCTGCATCCTCCCCCTTGGAGGAACCACTTTGTGCTGACCCCATCACATCATGCTGTACTACAGCTGCTGGCTCCCCTCCAGCCTCGCCCCCTACCTGGAGCTCTTAGGAAGCAGGGGCTATTCTGTCCTTTGTCTTTGTTATCCAAGAACCAAGCACAATTCCTCACCATGACTGACTAGATGAATCACAATATTAATAATAAGAACTAGAAGAGTTTTAAAAAAATGGTGCAGAGTGTTGAAGGGGAAGTAATGTTTAGGCTGGATCTCTAAGAAAACATTGGAGTTTGCCCAGAAATCTCAGAAAGAGAGGAGGTTGAGGGAGGCATTTCAGGCACTCAGAAGAGTATGTGTGAATCCTGGAAGGTAGGGCCTGAAATGGAATCTTTGAAAATAGGTAAAAAGTTTGAGAGGAGAAGGAATGTCTAGAAGGGGCAGAACTTAAGAGTGGAGAGCTAAGTTTGGGCTGGACCGTTAAATGTCTTATAAGCCATTGTAAGGAGTGTGAGTTTGAAACTTACAAGCAAAAACAAACAACCCCATTAAAAAGTGGCCAAAGGAGCCAGGTGCGGCGGTGGCTCACACCTATAATCCCAGCACTTTGGGAGGCTGAGGCAGGCGGATGACCTCAGGTCGGGAATTCAAGACCAGCCTGACCAACATGGAGAAACCCCATCTCTACTAAAAATACAAAATCAGCTGGGCGTGGTGGTGCATGCCTGTAATCCCAGCTACCTGGGAGGCTGAGGTAGGAGAACCACCTGAACCTGGGAGGTGGAGGTTGCGGTGAGCTGTTGTACTCCAGCCTGGGCAACAAGAGCGAAATTCTGTCTCAAAGAAAAAAAAGGGGGGGGGCGGGTGCCAAAGGAAATGAACAGACACTTTTCAATAGAAGACATACACACAGCCAACAAACATACGAAAAAATGCTCAATATCACCAATCATTATAGAAATGCAAATCAAAACCACGGTGAAATACAATTTTATACCGATCAGAGTGACTATTATCAAAAAGTCAAAATATAACAGATGCAGGCAAGGTTGGGGAGAAAAGGGAACAGTTAAACACTGCTGGTGGCAATGTAAATTAGTTCAGCCATTGCGGAAAGCAGTCTGGCAATTTCTCAAAGAACCTAAAACAGAAGTACCATTCAACCCAGTAATCCCTTTACTGGGTATATACCAAAAGGAATATAAATTGTTCCACCATAAAGACACATGCACATGTATGTTCACTGCAGCATTATTCACGATAGCAAAGTCACGTAATCAGTCTAAATGCCCATCAGTGGTAGACTGGATAAAGAAAATGTGGTGCACATAGACCATGGAATAGTATGCAGTCATTAAAAAGAATTGAATCATGTTCTTTGCAGCAACATGGATGGATCTGGAGGCCGTAATCTTAAGCAAACTAACACAGGAGCAGAAAAACAAATACTGTATGTTCTCACTTACAAGTGGGGGCTAAACATTGAGTACTCATGGACACAAAGAAGTGAAGAACAGATGCCAGGGCCTATTTGTGGGTGAATGGTGGGAGGAGGAATATAGAAAAACTACCTATCGGGTACTATGCATAAGCATACCTGGGTGATCCTGTGAGATGTAATTTACCTATATAACAAATGTGGACGTCTAGCACGAACCTAAAATAACATTAGAAAAAAATGTAATCCCAGCACTTTGGGAGGCCGAGACGGGCGGATCATGAGGTCAGGAGATCGAGACCATCCTGGCTAACACGGTGAAACCCCGTCTCTACTAAAAAATACAAAAAACTAGCCGGGTGAGGTGGCGGGCGCCTGTAGTCCCAGCCACTCGGGAGGCTGAGGCAGGAGAATGGCGTGAACCCGGGAGGCAGAGCTTGCAGTGAGCTGAGATCCGGCCACTGCACTCCAGCCTGGGCAACAGAGCGAGACTCCGTCTCAGAAAAAAAAAAAAAAAAAAAAAATAGTAGCATGTTCCCACATAGTATTTACCCGGCTTTCCCCAAAGCAAACATCTTCCAGTGTAGACTACAGTTATCAAAACCAGGAAACTCATTTTGCTAAAACACCCATAACCAACCTATATACCTCGTTAAATTTTGTTTTTCCCATAATGTCCTTTCGCTGGTGTAGGATTTAATCCAGGATCTCACACTGCATTTCATTGCCACATTTCCTCATTGCCTCCAATCGGGCCAGTCCCTCAGCCTGGCCTTATCTTGCATGACCTTGAAACTTGGGAAGACTATTGGTTATCTGTTTTGTAACATGCCCCCCACTTGGGGTGTATGTGACATTTTCTCATGATGATGTTGACACCATGAACTTTTGGCAAGACTACAGGTGATATTGTACCTTTCTCAGTCCATCATATCAAAGGTACATGATGTCGATATGTCTACTTATTCATGGTGTCAGCCGAAGGAACATTAGAAAATTGTACTTTTGAGTCTCACTCCAATGTCCTCCTCTAATGTGGGCCCACATTGATTTTACTGTTCCTTCTTTCATGAAGGGGCTCCCTGTACTGATGACTTCAGCACAAACTGGTCTCCTCCTTCTCCTGTAAGGACAGCGACTATTAACTATCCCCAGGGTACATTCTCTTCCCTTCCTTTCAGTCATAGAACACCCCAAGGCTGAGCTCTGCACATGGTTGCCTAGTGAGGGATTAAATTTTCCAGATATCCCCGAATCTAGGTGTGATCCTAGAGCAACCTGGGGCCAATGGAGTGTGAGTGGAGATGATGCCTGCTCATTAGAGACAAAGCCTTTCCCTAGACTTCCTCTAGGACCTATTATCAGCCCTGCAGACCAGGCCAACTGGAGCCGCTGCCAGTCTCCTTTTTTTTTTTATTTTTTTTTTGAGATGGAGTCTCGCTCTGTCGCCCAGGCTGGAGTGCAGTGGCCGGATCTCAGCTCACTGCAAGCTCCGCCTCCTGGGTTCCCGCCATTCTCCTGCCTCAGCCTCCTGAGTAGCTGGGACTACAGGCGCCCGCCACTGTGCCCTGCTATTTTTTTTTTGTATTTTCAGTAGAGACGGGGTTTCACCGTGTTAGCCAGGATGGTCTCGATCTCCTGACCTCGTGATTCGCCTGCCTCGGCCTCCCAAAGTGCTGGGATGACAGGCTTGAGCCACCACGCCCGGCCTAGTCTCCTTTTAAGACACCTGACAAGAATGGCAGAGATGGGTGTGGCACACCAACATGGCACATGTATACCTATGTAACAAACCTGCACGGTGTGCACATGTACCCTAGAACTTACAGCATAGTAATAATAATAAAAAAGAATGGCAGAGATGTTCATGGACTGCATGATGAGGGAGAAATAATGCCATTTCATTCGAGGTCTTTTTTGTTACAGCAACTTAGCCTATTGTCTTAGTATCACAGGTACAGAGGGTTAAGACACACAATGAAAAGCAACGAAGGTTTTTATTTTCTTTATATGTTAGCCTTATTTACGTAACTATGTGGCTATTGAGGGGTGGGGGCTGAAATCGCATAGTAGATTTCTTGTAATAACAAGATTTATAGATGTGAGTTTTCAAGATGAATTCATTCTTTTTGGAGGGTGGGAAATTATGATAAACTGTCAATTATTTTGTTTCCTATAGATGTAGGTTGGCAAAGAGTAACATATGGCTTTCTGGTCCCATCTCCTAAACATGAGACGGACATTGCTAATTGATCACATCACTTTTCTCCCAAGTGTGGACGCAGCATCATAATCTTTTTTAAGTAAAATCAGGCAACCATTCCTTATCTATCAGACAATCCAAAATATGACTCCCATTTGCCATCTTGGAACTGAATTTCCATAAAAACACTTAAACATATTAAGTAGAATATGAAGCTTTCTGCTAGCATATAAACAATCCCACCAGTTCACTGTCAATAGCACAGACTATACCTGAGTATAGGTCAGCGTGTGACTGAATACATAGAGGAGATTTTCCTAGTCCGTTCACCTCTTGATTTAAAGGAAAGAGACTTATCTCACCACCTTTCTGTTTTGGGTTCCCCTGAGGCTGGATTTCCTCTCCCCTGTGGGCGTGGCTCTCTCAGAGTTGTTTTCCTGGCTCTCCTTCCCCTGGAACAGAAGTTCCCTGAGGAGAGTGCAGGTGCTGTCTGACACCATTGTACCCTCAGAACCTGTCACCAGGGCAGTTACATGGGAACATCTGGGCGAGCCAGCATAGGCGCCTTGTGCTGGAATAACACATCTGGTAACCTAAGGCAACAAGTTTATTTCTTACTGAGAGGCTGTCTTCATAGAAATACTTCAGGGACAGTAGCCAGGTGCGGTGGCTCACACTGTAATCCCAGCATTGTGGGAGGCCGAGGCAGGTGGATCGCCTGAGGTCAGGAGTTCGAGACCAGCCTGGCCAACATGGTGAAACCCCATTTCTACTAAAAATACAAAAACTAGTCAGGCTGGTGGTGGGTGCCTGTAATCCCAGCTACTCGGGAGGCTGAGGCAGGAGAATCACTTGAACCCGGGAGGCGGAGGTTGCGGTGAGCTGAGATAACACGACTGCACTCCAGCCTGGGCACCCACAGTGAGACTCCGTCTCAAAAAAAAAAAAAAGAATCAGAGACAGAGAGACAGAGGTGCTGTGCTGTCATACCCTCCCAGAGGGCCCGTGCAGGGAGAAGGACATGTGCTGAGGCACAGGCTAGCTTTCCAGCTCTCCAGTCTCCACACAGGCCTGATTCCAAACCAAGACACACGGCCACACCTCACTTCAAAGAGGATGGGGAGGCTCACGCTTGCCCTGAGCTGGACAGAGAGGGCAACCAGGATATTTGTGGAAAATCCCAACAGTCACCTCAGCATCCTGGCGTAATGTTTGTGAATGAATGCTGTGATGCCTGTCTTTTTTGCTTAAAAACTGAAATGAGAACCTCAAAACCCATGCTTCTGCCTTCCCTGCAGCTTGAAAAAAGCCAGAACAGAGAAACAATTAACACTAAAAAGTACATTTTCAGGTCAGCAATATAAATTTCTGTCATTATCTTTGTTTCCCCAATCAGAAGGGATTAATTGTCTCCCTTCAAAAGCAAGATCTATCCCTGGGGCACCAGAAGAAACTGGAAACTTGTTCAAGGGCTTATATTTATTCATAAACACTTAAGCAATCTGTCCCTGCAATTGTTTCAGATTAATTTATTTCCAAAGAAGACATGCCCATTTTCCTCTTTTAAAAAACTAAATGGACTGTAACTTTACTTTTAGGAACATATTTAGGCTGAGCATAATGAAGTTTTATTTATTCAACTTTAAACACTGAATACTCACTGAAGAGACAATGTACCTTTCTCACACGCTGTAGTACCAAGCGTGGAGTGTACAGGTGCCCAATAAGCATTTGTTGTTGAATTGGTTTTCCCTCTAACTTTCTCCAAGAAACAGTCTGGCAAGGCAGTCTCAGCATCTTCTGAGCCTAAATAAAGAAGAAAAAATTGATAGAATCCTGAAAACTAAAAGAAATCTGGACGGGTTTCTGCAAGGAATCATAAACTCCCTCCTTTTCTCTTTCTGTATGGGCCAGGAAGCCATTCTCCTCTGAGACTTGACTTAATCCTATGGTACTTTCAGAAGACTTGCTAAAAGTTTCCCACCATTAAGTGGAATAAGGATACGAATCCTTATTATAACTTTGGTTTATTTTCCTAGTGCTTTTACTCATGGTTATTATGACTTGGCTTGGGGAAAACCTAAGAGATTCCTTGTACTTCTAGAATTGCTAGGACATAAAAGGCCACTGCTATGCTGGACGTTCTGTTTTCCATCACCCACGGCCACTTTGGCCCCTGAGCAGGGATGTGGCACGTCCCCATTACGAGCCAGCCCTGCAAGTATGGTGTGGACAATAGCAGAGTAGGAAAAGGTTTTGTGGAAACTGCAGCCTCCACAGCATGACACGTAAGACCTTCCATGATCTGGCCCCTGCCTACCTTTCCAGCCTTGTCTCCTGTTACTCTCTTTTCTATATAGAGTGAGATGTTAAATTCCCCGACGACAGGGATTGTGCTTATCTTGTTCAACATCAAACCCCGAAAACAGATGGCCGGAGAGTTTCATAAATACTTGTTGAATGAGAGAAATTACTGTATTCTGGGCACAGGGCCTTCTCTTTTGCAGTGCTATGCCTTCCCACAGGCTGTTCCCCAGTCTTGGCAAATTCTTACCAGTCTTGGCTTAGCCCTCACCTCCTCCGTGCACCTCCTCCCGCCTCTCAAGCAGAGCTGATGGCTTCTTCTGTGGTGTTGTGAACGTGGCCCTGGGATAGCACTCTCGTTCTTCTATAACATTCTATTGGGCCGGACGCAGTGGCTCACATCTGTAATCCCAGAACTCTGGGAGGCCGAGGTGGGTGGATCATGAGGTCAGGAGTTCGAGACCAGCCTGGCCAACATGGTGAAACCCCGTCTCTACTAAAAATACAAAAAATTAGCTGGGCGTGGCAGATGCCTATAATCCCAGCTACTCAGGAGACTGAGGCAGGAGAATCACTTGAACCTGGGAGGTGGAGGTTGCAGTGAGCTGAGATCGATCACACCATTGCACTCCAGCCTGGGTAACGGGGTGAGACTCTGTCTCAAAAAAAAAATTCTATCTACTTGCCTGGCTCATTCACTGAATAGACAGTTCCTTAATAACAAGATATTTGTCTTATCCATCTCCGTATTCCAGAGCCTGATTGAGTGCCTGGCATAGAGCCTTTGTGTTGGTGGCTTTTTGGTTATGTGAGCTCCGCTATATCTTCACTGATACAGGTTCTTAGAGTTAGGATCACACAACCAAGAGAGATATTCACAGCAGATATGTAATCATGGAGGGCTGGTATGACATGCCAAGCAAGTGTAAGATCTGGTGAACCTGCCGGGTTCTCCAGGCCAATGCAATTGCTCAGCGCTGCGTTGCTAGGGGTGAAAGTGCATGCCCATCTTGCAAGGCACCTTCAGCTCTGCTACTGGGCGAGATGCTCCTCTCCACTGTTACTGTTTCCTTCCATGTGGAGGGAGCTCAGCTAGTGTGACACCACAAGCCTCTTTCTGCCACTGTATTTACTGCATCCCAGAAATGTGGAAAGACTTTCTTTTCGCAAATTTGAGAAAATTACATTGGGCTTGCTCATTCAATCTCTCTCTGCTTTCTTTTGGGGAGAGGGGCTACAGGAAGCATGTGTCTTCCTACGCTCCTCTGTGCCTTCAGTTTTGCTCACGTCACCTGTCCCACTGTCACCCTACGCTGTCTGTGACCAGACGATGAAGTCTGCTCATTCTGGGGTTCATCGGGTAGGCCCATGAGGCTGTAAGACCTGAAGCTGCCTTCTCGACATCGTCAGCTTTGGCAGAATCAATGTGCTGTTTCAGTTCCCAGTTCAGGTGCCTTATGGGGGATTGTTTTGGTCAATATTTTTATAACTTAGGTAGGGAAGAGGGTGGCTTCTGCCTATTTCTCCTCAAAAGACCCAAGCAGATTCCATGGGATGGCTGCGGGTTTCCAGGAGACAAGACTGCGTTCATGGTGTATCTCACATCTGCTCAGAGCCTGCCCTGCTGCCAGCTCAGGGTGGTCCCGGCAAAATGGGGTGGGGGTTCCTCAAGACACCCTGTTGTTGGGCTTCTGGGTGTGTTCCATTTCTGTGCTGGGTGCTGGCCACGCTGTGAGTGTCCCAACCACACAAGTATGTGCCTTCCTAGATAGTAACTCGAGCCTCAAAATTATTCCTATCCTCTCTTTTCCTTTTGAGAACAAAGACTCCTTTCCCCCAGCGCTCTCAGCGACCAAGAAAAAACATCTTATGATCCACTAATTCGCACAGGGAATCAGAGCCCAAAAGAAATCAATTAGCTGTACAGCTACTCCTCAGAATACTTATATCTTCACATAACATTTAGAAGGCCGAAATACATTTATGTGCATCAAAAGACTTGAACCAAAGAAGTAAACTCGTCTCCAGCTGGGGGCACTTCTCTCCTCGTGTTGTTTCTGGGCCACTCTATGTGGTCTCTTCCTGTGGCCTCCCCAGCATGGTGGCTTCAGGGCAGCTGGTCTGGTTATGTGGCAGCTTGGGGCTGCAGGAGCAAGTGCCTCCCACTGCAGTGCATCCCAGGTGGGCAGGGGGCACTGCCCATCACAGATCCTTAAGGGCTGGCAAGAAGCTGCAAAGCCTTCTGTACACTTAACCTCGGAATTCCCAGAACATCACTTCTGCCACTTTCTAATTGCTCCAGCAGTTTAGTGATTTCAGCCTAGATTCAAGAGGACGGTAATTAGACTCCATCCCTCTATGAACTCAAGTGCGTAGTTAAGATGATTAAAGCCTTGGAAAATATCTTCTAAAAATTAAAACATATGGAATTAAATGTAGTTGAGATAGACTTCCTACCCTTAAAAATAACACTCCCATGATTCCCATTTTTCATGAAGCCAGTCACTGCTGTAGTATTGCACTCTCTTGCCCCACTTGAAGTAGGTATAACCGTGTGACTTGCTTAGGCCAAAGGTAAGTTAAGTGACATGTGTCATTTCCAGGCAGAAGCTTTAATGGTGAATGTACAATTCACCGGGTGCCTTAACTGTGGAAATGTGTGCAGTTTGAAACCTCCAACCTGGGCCCCTGAGGGACTACCATGGGTCAAACCCCCACCAACACGTGTTGTCTATGCAGCGTGAGTAAGAAACAGCCTAGTGTTATTTAAGCCACTGAGTTTCAGGATCAGTGTTACTGCAGCATAACCTAGACTTATCCTGACTGATACAGTTATTCTTTAAAAATGAACACACTTTCAAAAACACCCATCTTCTTTAAGCTTGTATGGTATTTATAAAAATATCTCACACTCCCAATGTAGCCTATGTTTTCTTAACTAGTGTTCTAGGCAGTTTAGTTGTTGTTTGTTTATAATGAGCTTACGGAAGTTTTTTTTTGTTGTTGTTTGTTTTTGTTTTTTTGAGACAGGGTCTCACTTGTTGCCAGGCTGGAATGCAGTGGCATGATCTCAGCTCACTGCAACCTCTGCCTGCTGGGTTCGAGCGATTCTCCTGCCTCAGCCTCCCGAGTAGTTGGGATTACAGGCATGTGCCACCATATCTGACTAATTTTTGTATTTTTAGTAGAGATGGAGTTTTGCCATATTGGCCTGGCTGGTCTCGAACTCCTGACTTCAGGTAATCCACCTGCCTCAGCCTCCCAAAGTGCTGGGATTACAGACATGAGCCACCTCACCTGGTATTTTTTCTTTTTAATCTTGAATTAAAAAGGTAATAACTCACTCCCCTAAATCCAAGAGAGAAGAGCTATCTTCTGTTTCTCTTGCAGTATGCCAATGAATTGAACACAGTTACCATGTATAAGACATTTTTGTTGAAGTAAATGAGAATTACCCCATCTATGTTTTTTTTTTTTTTTTTTTTTTTTTTTGAGACGGAGTCTCGCTCTGTCGCCCAGGCTGGAGTGCAGTGGCCGGATCTCCGCTCACTGCAAGCTCCGCCTCCCGGGTTCACGCCATTCTCCTGCCTCAGCCTCCCGAGTAGCTGGGACTACAGGCGCCCGCCAACTCGCCTGGCTAGTTTTTTGTATTTTTTAGTAGAGACGGGGTTTCACCGTGTTAGCCAGGATGGTCTCGATCTCCTGACCTCGTGATCCACCCATCTCGGCCTCCCAAAGTGCTGGGATTACAGGCATGAGCCACCGCGCCCGGCTCCATCTATGGTTTTTTAAAAAAAGTTTATTATTTATTTATTTATTTTAGACACAGGGTCTCACTGTGTTGCCCAGGCTGGAGTGCAGTGGAGCAATCAGCTTGGGGTGCCTCCTGGGCTCATGTGATCCTCCCACCTCAGTCTCCTGAGAAGCTAGAACTACATGTGCATGCCACCATACCCTGCTTGGTTTTATTTTCAGTTTGGGAACTGAGAGATACAAGTTGCTATAGAGAAGGAAAATCCACATCTTGCCCGTCCAACTCTCTAACCCCTATTCCAATTGCTCTGTGTGTGCCTGGAGCTCTCTGAGGAGAGGAAGTGTATTGTTAGGTAACCTGGACCAGGACAGGCCTGGAGTCCATTTCTATGGTATGAGTCCTTTTGCTGTGTGGCGGTAGCTTCATTCACTTGAAACTTGTATGGTTCCCTGGATGTTTTCTCCTTAAGGAAACATTCATAATGCTTGTTTCCAGTTGTATCCCCCAGTAGAATGTAAGCTGATATGGTTTGGCTGTATCCCCACCCAAATCTCATCTTGAATTGTAATCCCCGTAATCCCCTCGTGTCTAGGGAGAGACCTGGTGGGAGGTGATTGGATCATGTGGGAGGTTTTCCCCATGCTGTTCTTGTGATAGTGAGTGAGTTCTCATGAGATCTCATGGTTTTATAAGGGGCTCTTCCAACTTCGTTCTTCACTCCTCCTTCTCCTGTCACCATGTGAAGAAGGTCCTTGCTTCCCCTTCGCCTTCTGCCATGATTGTAAGTTTCCTGAGGCCTCCCCAGCCGTGTGGAACTGTGAGTCAATGAAACCTCTTTCTTTTATAAAGCAGTGTGGGAATGAACTGATATATAAGCTCTGTGAGGGCAGGGGCAGTTTTTGACTAGCCCAGCATTGTACCTGTAGCACTTAGCACTTAGCACAGTGCCTGACCCAGACTGTGTATGCACTCTATTATTGTTAAGTGGTGACAGAAGCTGCCATCTTTATAGCATGAAGGCCTTGTGAAACCTGGCAGAGTTGCAGGAGGTCACAAAGAAGCCATGAAACTGAAGACTGAGAATCATTAAGGATTATTGTTTTTATTAAATATTTAAAATGCATTTATGGTAGAGCAGTCTTTACAAGTGATTTCACTACCACATTTTTATTGTTTGCTGCATATAAATTTATAAGGTTTCTAGAGCATATAAAACAGATATAAACATTTTCTTATTTTGACCTTATATTTGTTATTTACTTTCTAAGAAAAATTGAGAAAGAAGAACCGACTATACTCTTCCTAGGCTCTATGCTATATAAGAACTTTATACATGAATGAAGACAGCGTGGTCTTTGGGTTATAGGGCCCCCACCTCTGTCGTTCCCATACCTTGAGAAGCTTCTGGGGGCCATAGCACCTTATCAGTAAATAAGTTGGTTTGTAACACGACATCTGCCCCTCCCATTCACTCCACTGTGACTGCCACCCACGTGACCCCTAACCCCTCCATGTGTGCTGCTAGCCCTTCCCAACTCCAGGCCCCCTGATTTCATGCTGGCAACTTGAGGGTGACCACAGGAGAGGGAACTGCACCATGGAGGCAAATGCTGCAAATCAGGGCTTTTATCGTTACTGTTGTTGAGAGCTGGTTGTTCACCAGTACACTATTCTGCCATCCTCCCAATCCGGTGTCTTTGTCAAATACATACAGAATTTTTTTTTATTTGAGACACAGTCGCCCTCTGTCATCCAGATTGGAGTGCAGTGGTGTCATCATGGCTCTCTGCAGCCTCGACCTCCCGGGCTTAGAAGATCTTCAGCCTTCCGGATAGCAAGGACTACAGGTGTGCACTACCATGCCCAGTTCATTTTTAACATTTTGTGTAAAGAGGGTTTTCGCCATGTTGCCCAGGCTGGTCTCGAACTCCTGGGCTCAAGTGATCCACCCTCCTCAGCCTCCCAAAGTGCTGGGATTACTAGTGTGAGCCACCACACCTGGCCCCCAAATTTTTTTTAATGGGGAAAAGCAATAAGACATTCCTTACAGTTAGGAATGACAAGTGGTCATTCCAATCAGGTCAAGTGACTGATTCTGGCTCTGAGATTAGCTAGAATTTTCTAGGAGGGATTCTAGGAGGGATTTCTAGGTGAATGAAAGAGAGACTTTGTCCAATGACAAGACATCCATCTGTTGCATCACATCAAACAATTGATAAATTCAATTCCAAACCCTTATACTCCTTCTCTGATTGAATTCAGGGTTCTCCACGCTGGTCTCCAGACCAATGTCATTGCCATCACCATCATTACCACTTAGCATTATAATCATCACCACCACCACCATCACTACCACTATCACCACCGCCAACACCGCCATCACCATCACCACCACCACCATCACCATTACCATCACCACCATCACCATCATAACCACCACCACCACCCATCACCATCACCACC
>NC_045447.1:110156216-110156622 GCF_002776525.5 Piliocolobus tephrosceles | reverse complement strand
CCACCACCCATCACCATCACCACCACCACCACCACCTCCATCACCATCATCATCATCACCACCACCACCACTACCACCACCACCATCATCATCACCACCACCACCACCATCACCACCACCACCACCACCACCACCACCACCACCACCACCACCACCACCACCACCACCACCACCACCACCACCACCACCACCTCCATCACCATTATCATCATCACCATCACCATCATCATCATCACCACCACCACCACTACCACCACCACCATCATCATCACCACCACCACCACCACCACCACCACCACCACCACCACCACCACCACCACCACCACCATCATCATCACCACCACTACCATAACCACTACCATCATCACCACTACCACCACCACCACTACCATCACCATCATCATCA
>NC_045447.1:110109875-110156116 GCF_002776525.5 Piliocolobus tephrosceles | reverse complement strand
CACTACCACCACCACCTCCATCACCATTATCATCATCACCATCACCATCATCATCACCACCATCATAACCACTACCATCATCACCACTACCATCACCACCACCACTACCATCACCACCACCATCACCACCATCATGACCACCAGCACCACTGTCACCACCATCACAACCATCACCATTACCAGAATCACCATCACCTGGGAACTTGCTGGAACTGAAAGTTTTTGGATCCCACCCAGACAATCTTTTTCTGTTTAGGTGCTAACTGTTTAGGCTAACTGTGTACTCTCTGCTTAATCATTTCTTTATCTTATTTCTGTCAAAATAGGTGCTTTCTTTGAAAAAAGCACTTTGATTCAGAAAAATTCAGATGATATGGAATATGTAAAACATTTTTTCTTCTAATTTTTCTTCAAAGATGATTTTGTTTTTCTTAAAGATTAAAACCCAAGATGCCAAAGCAATTTTAGAGCTGCTTGTGTTTATAAATGATTGATTTTAAAATTTTCATACAGCATAAAGTCAATTGACGAAAGATTGGTAAGTCAATTGATTAGTTGTTTGGTGTCCGCCATGCTGAACTCTGATTTTGGTCAATATAGGGCTGAACTGCAGAGTCAAAGAGAGCTAAAGGGACAGAACATTTGGAATCTTCAGACAGATATGCTAATGCATGTGAAAATCCTTGTTAATGATAAAGCAGTTGAAATTCAACCACTTAGTCAGTAGCCATCTATTTTCTGTCCTAGAGGTTTCTCTAAGCACTGAGGATCCAAAGTCAGCAAGGCATATCCTTAGGTTTTAGAGCTCAAGGCTATGTGGCCTGGGTAGTCATTTTAACATGTGAGTTCTATAGTTGCAATGTGGGTAGAAACCTCTGGGAGCAGAGGAGGAAGTGACAAGCTCAGCCTGTGTGAGTCGTGTTGGGGATGTGTTTTGTTATTAAATATCACCAGAATCCGCTTCAGTCTCCTCCATCTTTACATATTTCTCCATGGATTGCAAATACCTGTCATCAGCTACTAATAAGGTTGATAGCCCGCACACTGCTTTCTTCCACTCTTGGAAACAGTGAAACACACCCAGCAGCACCCCTATGAAAACAGAGACTTCCCATGCAAGATACCGGAAGCAGAACTGGAACTGCTGATGTTTTTCTTGGAAAGAGGCCTTATTTAGATGGCAGGGTGGGAGGAGGTGGAATTTCAGAAGACACATTTTCCAAAGCTAATGTGTATGGCCAGAAAGTGGAGACTGTTTGCTTTGTCTTCAGATTGTCATTTTGGGGTGGCAGACCCTTACCCCATCAGTGAACAGAAAGCACGTGTTCTCTCCACACAGTGCATTGCCGCCTTGCTTTTCTCGTTCAACCAGAAAGACCTCTGATGAAAGGCCCAAGCTTACAGCAAAGTCCGGGGATACAAGTAATCAATCTAAGGAATACCCAAAGAATATTCCCATGGTTAGTCAAAATACACACGCACATACAACCTACAGACAACTATGTCATTTAAAGAGAAAGAAGGTAGGGAAAATAGCTCCTCTCAGGTTCCATTCGTGGAAAGAAAAATCTTCCACTTCATCTCCAGCAGAACATGCTATTCTCCTTAAGAGTGTACCATGGACGCATCAAATATTCATGAGGCGTTCCCAGCAGAGACCAGAAAAGTGATAAAGCAAGAATGGAAATCGAGCTTATGCTGAGCTTATATAATTATTTCTAAAGTACTTTGCAAAGTTTATAACAATAGAGACTTCAGCTCATGAATTCTGCAGAATCATGGAAATGTCATATGCAAATTACAGTACAAAGAAGAATTTGTTTCTAAAAAATGGTGTCAACCCATTAGCAAAGTATCTCTGCACCTGGGCAGTCCCAAAGGCCTCTGAAAAGATCCACTCCCTGGGTTCTTCTGTCGCAATAGCCTACTGAACACACAAATCAGGACTTTCCTACTGCTGCAGTTACTCTCCAGAAATAGCACCATAATGGAATCATAAGAGAAGGTTCTTCATCACACACACACACACACACACACACACTTGTCCTTTTCAAAACAGTAGATTCCTGGTGATGAAGGAAGTGGCAGAAAGAGTAGATGCCCTTTCCCATGCTTGCCACACTGAGCTTGCAACTTCTAAACATGAAAATTTGAACCAGCAATTACAGAGAAAAAACTAGATGGAAAGTTCCACCCTATTCCTTTTACAGAATTTCTTAGTTTCCCCCGCTCTGGCCTCCTAAAGCTGAGAATTACTCTTCCAAATCTGTGTCAGGTTGACCCTCCATGTGGGTGAACGTGTCCCAGGGAGTGGGCTCTGGGGAGGTGTTTCCCTCATCCGTGATTCCAAGCCGCTCTCAGACACGAGGCCCTGGAAGCCGACATTCCTCAGGGTTGAGTTAGGATGAATGTAGGTCCGTAGCCAGCACCCATGGCCTGCCATTCCACTGGACCATACTTGCTGAGGGAGCTTGCATTTGTCCAGAAGTCTGACGAGTGCCCACCCAACTTTATTTTTCTATTTTTTTCACTAAATAATTGCAAGCTATTTATAACAAATTCCTCTTGCTCAATGTTTGCATGAAAGCATAAGAACAAACAAAATAAGGCTCTCCACAGGCATGTTTCACATTACCAAGTCATTTAGGGAGCTACAAAAGACGCAAAATATGCAAAGCAGCCCCCTGCTCTTGGGGTGGAAAACACTATTATTAGATCTTCCACATTGTCACGAATCTGATAACTGTGCCCAAAGGGAGCCCGGCCCCAGAGAAGCCAGCTGCTCCCAAATGAAGTGTCCATGTCCCGTGCACAGAGAATGTGCCGCCCCCAGTCACTACCATGGATTTCTGTGCCACACTATTCTGGGAGAATAGACAGCATTTCGAGCCTCCATTTGCACCAATTCCTTAAATGCAAGGTCCCCATTCAGGAGAATGCGTCGTTGAATCGCTTCAGGTTCCTGCTTGTTCCTAGAAACCAGGTGTCTCAGGCAAGAAATGGCTTCCCTTTGTTGAACATCTTCTACATCTTCTATGGGAGACCACATTTTTCTCATTTAAATAACCCAACAACTCAACTTTGCAAGTTGGATAGGATCAGTCCCATCTTACAGGAGAGGAAAATGGCTCTGATTGGCAGGACCTAGCTGCTAGGGAGGAAGGGCAGGAACTAGGGTTCTCACCCAGACCTGCCTGATTCCATAGCTCCGCCCTCAGCCACTAAGAAGACCCACTCACCTTTGTCACGTTCATTTCAGTATCTCATGCACCTGAGCTTGACACATGGCAAACTCTCAATAAATGTTTATTAGAACTGAGGCAGCTAAAAATTGGAAATGAGTAAGAAAGGTAAGTGGGATAGAATCATGAGCCTAGATTTGACATATAAACCATTTTCAACAGGAAAATAACAGATGCTGGTGAATTTCCAGTGAATTTGTAAGTGCAGTGAAGCCTTCCAGAGTAAGCTCTCTTAGTCTCCTGGTTGGGTTTAGATAGTTTAAAATGCAATGTAAAGGGCTTAGTTCTACAGTCTCCTGAAAACTCAGAGTCAGATATTCAAGATGCATCATTCCACAGTGGGCATATATCAATACCGATAAGATGCCACCCCCGTCATGTCACCTGCTCTTATTGTCTGTAAAGAACTTGTCACTACCTGAAATTATCTTGCTTGTTTACTCGTTTCTTGTGTCACTCCCAAATGTCATCTGTCGTACTCTACCCAGTACCTAGCATAGTACCAGGCACATTGTCTTTCTATGGATATTGATTGATATTGAACCCCAGGCCAAGTAGAAGACATGGCATGTCCATGCTAGAGAAGGTGCAATCTGACACAGAACAATCTAATCTGACACAGAACAATCTGCTACACTTGGGCCAGGAGCTCTAGCTCTTTCCTCATCTCCTGGGAATGTCATTGTCATTCAAAGTGATCAAACCTTTATCAGTTTGGAAAGAATCGTAGCCTCTTTCCTCTCCTTGGCCATTTTTATTGCCAAGGCAGATTACAGAAAGCAGAACCCAGCAAGTCTCTCCCATCCTATCGTCCACTCTCTGTGTCTTCGGTTCCTTAGCTACGCCTAACGAGTGAAAGAAGTCGTGTTATGGAATGGAAAATCAACCCGTCTCCACTCTTACTTTTTTATCTCAACACATTTATTATGCACCAGCTGTGTGCCCAGCACTGTTCGGGGTGCTAGGAATACAGCCCTCATCAATATCAAAGTTCCTGCTCTCATAGTGCTTACGTTCTCATGACAGGAGACAGAAGATAAATACAAAATAAGGTAAAATAGAACAGGAAGCAATGAGCAGAAAACATAAGCAGAGGAAGGGGCTGAGAGAGCTGCCAAGAGGGATGGGGGCCCTATTTTATCTGAGGGGTCAAGAAACACCCTGTGCAGCTGATGCTCCGGATTAACCCATGTGTGGCCCCATGTCCAGGGTCCCAGTGGGAACCTGAGCCACGTTCAGGCCTAGGATCCAGACCAGTTTGGAGGACTGGAGGGACTTGAATAAATGGCAGAAAGAATTGAGGCTCATGAACAACGGGCAAGTGAAACACGCTGCGTGGTGTTGGCTGCCTGGACTGTCCTCAGCCCCAGCCCCATGGAACAGAGCCGAGCCCTGGAAGACGAAGCTGCAAAGATCAGTGAGACTCGGAGCTCCAGGTGTGGGTCCCAGGCAGCTCTGCTTTGGGTGACCGGGCTGCAGCTCTGGGGCGGGGTGGGGGTAAGGGCAGGCCTCTCCCCTGGGGTTCCTGTTGGAGGCCACACGTGGCTGCGGTGCCAGAGATCCAGATGTGGTCATGCAGGAATGCCAGCCTCCCTGGAGCTTGGGTGGCCTCTGCTGCAGGCATCAGCAGTCAGAAGCAGCATCAGAGACAGAAGACAGCCGATGCCAGCCGGCACCTGAAACACCACTTGAGGAGTTACCTTCCAGGGCGTCCCTGACTAACTGGGGTCTGGAGTTCTTCTAGTGGTGGTAGAGCCAGAGAAATACGATGGTGTGACATGCATCCCCCACTGGAATGTCCTGAGGAGACACGGGCTGCCCCTGCAGGCAGTCCAAGCTGAGGACCAGACGCAGGGGACAACGCTGCGCTTCCACATTCAGTTCCGAGGCCTCCTGGTTTTGCTGGGGCCTGGTGTGATGTTAGACTGAGAATAAGCTTTGTTCCTTGACAAAGGACTCCCCTCCAGCAGGCAGCAGCCCTGACCGAAACAGCCTGCCATGCCAACGATGCCATTGTAGCAAGAAGCACTAGGACCTGGAAACTTGCATTTAATCGGTAATAAAATGATTATGAGAAATGCAGTAAAAACTGTATCAGTGTGTGGAGGAGGAAGCTCGTGTCACTCAACAAATATGCTTCCTTTACACTTGCAGAATCTTCTACCCCGGCATTTGGGAAACAATCTTTATGCTAAACTGCAACGTGTGTGGCCCTACTTACCTGGGACCTTCACCCCAGCTAACCTGCCAGTCTCCAGGTTCGCAAGGTGTCGTTGGAGAAGGAGAGCCCTGAGCTTGACAGCACAGAGTCGGCGGCCTCTGGCTGACTCCCTAGGCCAGCTCCACTCTTGTTCTGTCAGCCTCAACTCTGTCTCATGTGTGTCAGCTCGAGCCTTGAAACAAAGCAGTTCAAAACTAATAGGGGGCTGGCAAGGTGGTCTGTGAAATGCAAGACTAAAATGTGGCTACACACAGTTTCCACCCACTGCCTGCCACTGATGCTTCCCCTGAAAGCCACGGGGACCTCAAACTCAGAAGCCCGAAGGAGCCAGGCAGGGGCTCAGGAACCACTCAGTCCCACTGGGCACCATGTGAGAAAGTGGCCTGGTGTTTCCACGGCCTTCAGTCTCTTCAACAGAAGTCAGAAAATCTTTTTTTGTGTGTGTGAGACAGAGTCTTGCTCTGTCACCCAGGCTGGAGTACAGTGGCGTGATCTCAGCTCACCACAACCTCCACCTGCCAGGCTTGAGCAATCCTCTCACCTCAGCCTCCTGAGCGGCTGGGACCACAGGTGTGCACCATCATGCTTGGCTATTTTTTATATTTTTAATAGAGATGGGGTTTCGCCATGTTGCCCAGGATGACCTCCAACTCCTGAGCTCAGGCAATCTGCCCACCTCAGCCTCCCAAAGTGCTGGGATGACAGGCGTGAGCCACCACACCCCACCAGAAAGCCATTTTTTAAACACAATTCTCCCAGGTTTTAAAAGTAGGAAATTTTTTTTAAAGCAGAGTATGGGCCAAGCAAGATAAATACATGTATAAGCTGCATTTTTTTCTGTAAGCCAGCAGTTCGAGCCTCTGGATGAAAAGATAGTTGGGACATCTTTAAAGAGCACTGTGTATGAGACAGAACTTTCTGTTTTCTTTCCTTGGTGCCCCAACATTTCCACTGATAATTCTTCCAAGGTGAAGGAGTAGCTCATTTGGCCACCTTCCAAAGTGAAGTAATAGCCCTGGACCACCCATGGGGTGTGGTCTCCCTCCGTGCCCTGAATCAGCAGCATTCAGGTCAAACTGCAGACAATTGGACTTAACTGTTGCGATTATTCTACCTCCTTCAGAACTCAGGGAGTTCTGTGCTGGCCACGAGAAGGAAGCCTGTGGTGAGAAATGGCTCCAGGGAGAACAAAGAAGGGGCAACAGGACTCCAGAAACTTGCTGTTACCAGTAATGTCCACCCTACACCCAAGAAGCAGCCTGGGGTTGGGAGGAGCACTGGACAACTTGAGGCACCTGACTTTGGGCCGCTGGCTCTGGGATCTGAGCACCCAGCCATCTCAGCTAAGGTGCATTGTGAGCAGGGAAAAGTAGTCCCCACCAAGCCCTGCCCTAATTGCAGATACATAAACAGTGTAAGCGATTCTTGTTGTTTTAAGCCACTGGGTTTTAAGGGTGGTTGGTTATGCAGCAGGAGATGGCCACCGTCTCTATGGATACCACTGTAATTAGGGATAGTCCTGTGTGCAGGTGCCTATGGGGATCCAGGGGATCTTGGTGCCCAGCATGCTGAGCTCCTGAGAGCCGGAACAGAGCCCCTCTCTCCTCATCTCCTCCTCCCTATACATTCACCCCCATTCACCTAGTGGCCTTCTGTGGCTGTGACTCTGGCCTTTGGCTCCTCTCCTGGGTCCACTTGCCTCCTGCTTTCTTTTCTAACTACATAGTATTCTCCATGTCCACAGCTCAGATTCCTCCAAAACAGAGCCTCTGATTGGCTCTGTTCATCGTTTTGTGCAGGTACTGGTCACTGGCTGGCTATATATTGGTGGTTGTCAAATCAGATGCCAGCTGGGCACAGTGACTCATGCTTGTAGTCCCAGCTACTTGGGAGATTGAATGGGGAGGATCGCCTGAGCCCAGGAGTTGGAGGCTACAGTGAGCTATGATTGCACCACTGCACTCCAGCCCGACCAACAGAGACTGAAATCAGATGCCACCCTGGTCCAATCAGCTGTGGCAAGTGCAGTGCACAATGGCAGAGGGGCATCCCTTCAGGAGGCATCACGGGAAGGATGTTCCTCTTGGGAGTGCTTTGTAATTGATCAATGTGACCAACACGTCTGAAACAGAATTAAAGGGAAGAACGCAGGATGGGAGGATTCTGTGCAGTGGACACGATCTTCAAATGGGGTGCACACTTTTCCTACTAGCTCTGCGACTTGTGATCCAGACCTGGATGGTTTTCGGAAAATAAATTAGGAGCTGTACTCTTTTCTAAAATTGGTCAGGAGGTATTATGTTGATTTTTCTTTCTTTACTTTTAAAAGTGGCCTTTTCCCGCTTTACAAAAGCAAGGCATATCTTTATCCTTCCTAAATATTCTTATGTGAAATGCTTCAAGGTAGAAATACCTTCAGAGTGCCCAAAAAGGACATAATCCAAATGGTATTCCCCCGTGTTGGTCTTTCCTTCTAGTCAGCATAACACTTCCTGTACATTACAGATGCACATCCCCCAAAATTACTTTTTCTTTTTAATAGTGATTGACATTAACTTCAAATGGCAACTCAACTCAGAACACATTTTTAATTGCTTGAAAGCTTATGGTACTAAGGATTGTTTTTAAAAGTTAATTTAAATGTATTTATGTATTTCTGCTACAGCAGAACAGGATGACCATTTCATTTCAAAACACTGTTGTAGGGAGGGTCTTTGGAAAGGGGATCATGGCCTGGAGTTTCGTGTGTAGAATGTCTACGGGGGGTGCCCTTGGGGGGAAACCCTGAGAAAGGAAGGGGAAGGAAGCAGGAGTTGGGGAGAGGAAGAAGTTAGCTCTGATGCAAGTCCCCAGCAGACTTGGCAGCCCCAAGGAAGCTCTGTCACTGAAAGGGTCGTCAGAATTGCTCCAGCCTTGTCTCTCGAGCCTTGTGTTCCCACCAGAACCAGTCACTGAAGGGGGCTGCCTGGGGAAGGGCATGAACCAGGGCCAGGCAGCTCTGCGTCTGAGGCCATCCTAACCCAGCTGCAAGCTGGCAGTGCTCCCAGCAGTGGAGGGGGTACGGATAAGTCTTTCCTTGATGGGGGATCTGGGTGGAGCATCGTCTGGTGACCACCACAAACTTCAGTGTCTATAATATGCCAGAAATGATATCCGTTCACAATGATTTAAATTTATAATGAAAATTTCCAGGTGTAAACTTTAAAATGCAAAGGTCTACAATGTGTAAAAGCAGTTTTTGAAGGGTGTGAGCACATGTCTTGAGATCGTGGTAGCGAGACTCTCCAGGCCCTGGTTGCTGTTGGGAGGATTCCTTGGAAGCTTCTTTCTTTTTTTTTTTTTGGAGACTGGAGTCTCACTCTGTTACCCAGAGTGCAGTGGCGTGATCGTGGCTCACTGCAACTTCTGCTTCCAGGGTTCAAGCGATTCTCCTGCCTTAGCTTCCCAAGTAGCTGGGATTACAGGTGTGTGCCACCACGCCCAGCTAATTTTTACGTTTTTAGTAGAGATGGGGTTTTGCTATGTTGGCCAGGCTGGTCTCGAACCTGACCTCAGGTGGTCCGCCCACCTCGGCCTCCCAAAGTACTGGAATTACAGGTGCGAGTCACTGTGCCCGGCCTCCGTGGAAGCTTTATAAACATGTATAGTAGAAGCATGATAAGTGCTCACTAAGCTCTACTTTCTTTTTCTCCTGGACACCCAGATAGATTGTATTTCCCAGCTTCTCCCACAGGTCTGTGAGGCCATGTGACCGGAGAAGCAGTGAAGGTGGCAGAAGTGGGATCCACCACATCCAAGCTGAGGCCATGAAACTCCCTATGGCGTCTTCCACACTCTTACTCTTCTCTCTCCTGCTGGTCAGACACGGATGCTCCAGTGGAGGCCTTCAAGGCCCTAGGGGATGGCAGAACCACTCAATAGCAGATGCTTGAGGTCCTGGATGACTGCATGGATCAAAGCCCCCTCCAACCAAGCTTGGATTGTGAAATGATCATGAAATAAACCTTCATTATGGTGTGTCACCGAGAGTTTGTTATAGCACTTCGTCTACTCTGATTAACACAAAATCTGTTGAAGAAAAAAAACCTCAGTGAACTCAGATGTTTAGTGATGTTTTTGATAGCACGCGTGGGGAAGGAAAAATGCAACTTGATTTCCAGGCAACTTGGAGAAATTCAAAGGGAGAAAGATTTCCTCTGGGTCACTTTCATAAAGAAGGAGCTCGGCCTGAGCTGAGCTGGGGGGAGTGAGTCACAGTGAAGATCACTGGGTTATAATTCGTACGGGGAAGCCTGAATCCGGTGAATGCGGCTGGCACTAGGGATGTGTATCCATTACGACTGAGTTCAGCTCTGTTTAAACGGAAAACGAACGGAAAACGAATGGCTGCGCCTTAAACAACATGAGTGTTTATTTTTCTCTCAAGTTTCAAGTTACCTAGTCCAAGGCTTTATCAGCTGCACGGGGACATCAGGCTTTTTCTAGTTTTTCACTCCAGGGCCGTTTTTAGAGTGTGGCCTTCGTTTTGTGCTCACAGCTCCTAGAGTCCCAGCTGTCATGGTGACATTTTGGGGAGAGTGCAGGAGGAGAAGTGGAGTGCACAGGTATGCACACTGGCTCTGGGGGTGCCTGAGACGCTCCGGCTGTACTCCCTTGGCCATCTTCACTCCAGTCAGCCATGTCCATAGATCTGCACACACGGTAAACATCACACACCAGCCACACCATGCTGCGTCTTTGCTGCGCCGGAGCCACAGAAGACCACCCAACCACGTGGAAGAACAATCAGTTAGTGTGGTGGAGCTAAGAGCCCAAGGGAGATCCCAACCCAGGGGGAACGAGGAAGCCCAGCTTCATAGTCCTCCTCCACTGAGACGAGCGTGAGGCGTGGTCCACAGTGTGCAGGGTCCCGCTGCAGACTGAGGCACTCCCTGGCAACTGGCTTATTAATGCCTCACTCACTGCTTTTCCCTCTTCCTTTTTTTCTCTCCCCCTTCATTTCTGTTACCTGGGACCAACTCCAAGATAAACCACCTGCACCCAAGTTTGTCTCAAGCTCCTTCCTGAGGGAATTCAAACTAAGGTACCAGCTGAGTCTGCCCCTTTAAAGCGCTTTCCTGGGAATCCCTCCTAGAAAATTCTAGCTAATCTCAGAGCCAGAATCAGGTCAAGTGGTCATTCTTAACTGTAAGGGAAGCTTGGAAACACAGGCTTTTTAGGTGGGCACTTTGACAACCCCAACTAAATCAAGGTTTTGTCCCCACAGAAGAAAAGGATGCATATTTAATGGGCAACTGGCCAGTCCTGAAAATCAGCATATGTCAATATTGATCATTTGGTGGTTTTTAAGTATTAAACTAGTGACAAGAACAATTTGGGAAACAAAATACATAAAAGTATCAGCAGGTAGAAATAGTATAAAAAATACAAAAATGAAGATTTTAGAACCCAACCTTTGGTCAGTAGGGATCCATTTAAACTGGAAGTATTTTATAGACTGAGAAATAATGTGCTATATCCAGTCAACCTACTCTCCACTAATGACCTCTTTGATTCACCGCTGTGATTATTTCAGCCTTTGCAGTTTGCTTTGATAAAATGTGCCGAAATAAATGTTTCTCTCTCTCTTCCCCGTCTACCGATAACTCCTTCTCTACAGAAAATGTCCAATGGGTTACAACAAAATACAGTCAACAAAACAGTAACAAAATGAACCCCAGATCATGAAGAACAAGAAGACAAACAGATCCCAGGGTTGGGGTGAGTACTTGTTATAGTCACGGTTCAAACTTGGATCTGTGCTTCCTGGCACCAAGGATAGGTGGAAGAGATCATGCTCCGCGTTATTTGTGTTATCAGAAAGAAGACGGAATGCTAATTTCCCTACAGCAGGGGTGGCTTCCCTGGGCCACACTAGAAGAAGAAAAATTGTCTTGGGCCACACATAAAATACACCAACACTAACGATAGATGATGAGAAAAAAAAATGCATAGTATTTTAAGGAAGCTTATGAATTTGTGTTGGGTTACATTCAAAGCCGTCCTGGGCCACATGTGGCCAGTAGGCCATGGAGTGGACAAACTTGCCCTAGAGCAAGCAAATCTTTCCCAGCACTAAATTCTGAAAGAACTCTCTCAGGGCTTACCTGAGAGTAGGGAGCAGGGAGCAATGCATGGAAAGGATTCTCAACAGCATCTTCACAGCAAAGCTCAATAGTGGATTTCATGGGCTGGGCCCTGCAGTATAAGAGATTCCATGGAAGTTTATGGTTTAACACTACTATTGAAGTAAGCTGCAGTGATTCTGCAAAGGGCAAAAATATGTGATCTCTAGTGATTCAGCAGGTTTCAAGGTTAGATCTCAGAGTTTCCAGAAGAGTGAAGAGAATGCCTGACCACACATAAGCTGGAGGGGAGATGGTGTCTGGAGTTGGTTCCTGCTGGTGGGTTCGTGTTCTTGCTGACTTCAAGAATGAAGCTGCAGACCTTCATGGTGAGTGTTACAGCTCTTAAAGATGGCATGGCACGAACCCAAAGAGTGAACAGTAGCAAGATTTATTGTAAAGAGTGAAAGGAAAATGCTTCCACAGTGTGGAAGCGGACCCAAGCAGGTTGCCCCTTATTTGTCCAAATTCCCTTATTTGTCCCCTCCCGTGTTCCATTTCTGTCCTATCAGAATGCCCTTTTTTCAACCCTCCCTGTGATTGGCTACTTTTAGGATCTTGCTGATTGGTGTGTTTTACAGGCACTGATTGGTGCATTTTACAATCCTCTTGCTAGCTACAGAGTGCGGATTGGTGCATTTTTACGGAGCACTGATTGGTGCATTTTACAATCCTCTTGTAAGACAGAAAAGTTAATCTAAGTCCCCACTTGACCTAGGACGTCTAGCTGGCTTCAGCTCTCAAGATGAGTAACATTTATTCCAGGGTGGTGCTCTGATTAAGCCTAGGAGCTCCAACAATCTGTTTGCCTGTTGAGGCAGCCACTCATTACTCAGCTATCTCAACAGCTACTCCCCACCCCATTTCCCTTGTCTATCTTTTAAAAATAGAAGCCTGCTGGTCCATTTCCTAGACTTCCTTGCAACAAGGAGTGGCCAGATGACACAGATGTAGTCAGAAAGACTAAGGGGAAATAGGTTTGGGAGCTCCTAGGAAGGCTTTTGTTCTACAGACAAAGTGAATGATGTGAGAAGAAAGGTGTTGGCATGGCCTCTTTTTTCTTCTTGTCTTGAACCTGAATGTGATGTCTGGTGCAATGGTGGCTATCATGAGGTAGGTGAAAGCCTGGGGACCTGAAAGCTTGGGGGGATGAATAACTCCTCCCTCCTCAGGCCCAGTCCCAAGGCACAAGACCACTTGTGCCAGCAGCATGCATCAGCAAGATAGCAGGAGCACGAAGAGAGCTGGCCAGAAGACACATAGCCCCTGGAAACAGAGAGAGAGAGGCCTTCCGCGTACCACGTAGCAGTTACGTCAGACTGGGACACTTCCTGTTTACAGGAGACTATAAAACCCTTGCCTCATCCTCACTTGGGACTGATACCATTTTAGGCCTCAGCCCGTCTGCACCAGGCGCTCATTAAAGCAGCTGTGTTGCTCCACACCACGTTGTGTTGTTTGTTGGCGCGTTCTTGGGGTTGGAACCCATACAAGAGGCTTGCAGTAGGTAATAGAAATGCAAATGAAAAGCCAACTAGCTAAGGTGGGTCAAGAAAAAAAACAGTGAGCGTGGGTCTTTGTGACATGGAGCTGGGAATGCACTCTGGAGACAGTCCTCATGCAGATTCTTATCAAGTGAGCAATAAAATAACCGTATGGTCGACGCTCCTGGAGCTGAGACTTTGTTCTCCTTTCTGTTGAAAACAGTTTACCTTTTACCAGCGTAAGGAGAGAATTTGTGAACTTTAAACAAGTGGAGAAGTGGTGGGTGAGATTAACACTCTCTGGTGAAAACGAGGAGTCCAGTCAAGAATATGAGCTCCCATGTGAGCAGGCGCAGTGCCCACGTGGAGTCAGAATTTTCGGGAAATTACCACATGGGAGTAACCACTTAATTGAGTCCTCACCAGAGAATGCCACAAACCCTGGCTAAGGTGGTTTTGATCACTAAACACTTTTTAAACAGAAATAATTAATTACCCATAGAACTTCAGTATCTCTACCTTGGATCAACTGATTTGAAAAAATCATAGCTTTTCAGCGAAACTCCTGGGGTAATTGAGCTGGAGAATGTGTTCCTGGGTTATTAAATTAATGCATCTGCAGCTTAAGGTTAGTCGATATTAGTAGAACAAATTCTGGGAATGGTTAAAAATAATGATGTTAACTTTCATAATGTTAATACAGTTCTAAAGTCATTGTTTCTGAACAATGAAAGCATTTGTCTCATTGATGAAGTAACATCGTGTTACATGATGAAGTAACATACATTTGATTTATTTCAATGCAGTTTCAAATAAGAGATAATTCAAAGGAAAAGGAGAATGCAGAACACTGTGAACCTGTTACAAAAAAAAAAAGAAAAAAAAGTCCTTTGATACACGAATGCCCTGTGAGTGTTTTCATACCATTCTTTTTTTTTGAGATGGAGTCTAGCGTTGTCGCCAGGCTGGAGTGCAGTGGCACTATCTCGGCTCACTGCAAGCTCCGCCTCCCGGGTTCACGCCATTCTCCTGCCTCAGCCCCCCGAGTAGCTGGGACTACAGGCACCCGCCACCTCACCTGGCTAATTTTTTGTATTTTTAGTAGAGACGGGGTTTCACCATGTTAGCCAGGATGGTCTCGGTCTCCTGACCTCGTGATCCGCCTGCCTCAGCCTCCCAAAGTGCTGGGATTACAGGCATGAGCCACCGTGCCCGGCCACCAATCTGGATTTTTATGGTTTTGTGTGAGCCTCAGTGACCAGAAGTTCATGTTTTCCTCGTGTAACCTGGCCACACAATTGTTATTATTGCTGAAAGGGGTGTGTGGAAAGCATTGCTGTCTTTGCCTCCGACTTTTATATGACCTTGCAGACAAGGTTAGCATGCCATAGAATGTCTTTCAACACAAAGGACAGCTATATTGGTGTGTGTGTATACAGAAATGCTGTTGTACTTGTGACTCACAAGTAATAACATAATTTTGGCCATTTGTGAAAATTACAATAGCAACGAAATGAGAGGCTAAGGTATGATAACATTCCCCATGTAAAATTAAGCCATAAATATGCAGGCCGAGTAGACAAAGTGCTTTCTCCAAATGTTTCCAATTATAAGAGGAAAATGAAATTGCTTTTACGATTCTTGGGTCTTTTTCATATCAAGTACATTGTTTTTTGAAAATGTGGGAGACAGAGATGCAAATAACTGTTTTCTTTACAATTATCTGCTATGAAATTCTGAGTTTCTCTTTGTTTTCGTTGGGTGTAATTTATCATTTCTTAAGCTGTGTCAGAAATCATTGCTGCAAAACACATGGTAGAAAGTCTCCTATGGTAAATGAAAGAGTAATTCAACTTGTCGTTGTTTAGGTCATGGCATGTTGTAGGAGACCACTTTTTCTGGATCACCAGCAACATAAACAATGGGTTTATCACAAAATAAATAAATGCAATCTACAGTTTTCCATTTAACTGTATCAGAAAACATTTGGAGGACATAGCCACATACTCATTCAATTTAGTTGCCATAACCTTATTAGTATGACAAGGCCGGCAAGGATGCCAAAGTCAATACAGTAGGCCAGGAGGCATTGGGCAGGTTTCATGAGGGTGGTGAGATTTTATGTCACGAACCTCAATGTGCATCCAGATGCAGTCTTATTTTTGGACCTCCCATAGAAGAAGTCCCCTCTTTCCAAATTAGATAAGACTTTAGCAGTGCTGCAAAGATGGAAAGGTTTGGGGGAGAAAAGGGGAGAAGGAATGAACTGCAGGGACTGCTTAAGCCAATGATACATTGACAGTACATGTGTGAAAATATGGGATTGAAAAAATCAAAGTAACATCAGTAAAACTTAATCTAGATCTAACTGCCATGAATACATATTTTTTGCAGTTACTACATAGTAACCTTTTTACATTCGTGAATTTCTGGAATAGGTCATGCAAGATTAAACGCACAAAATTACAAATTTTAAAGTATCCTTGTAGTGAAACCTCAGTCTCCTCCTCACCCCTACCCTTCAGCCACACACCTCCCCCGCCCAAAGCAACTACTGCCACCCCTTTATTATAGAAACTTCCAGAAACATCCTGTGGAATGTTTCAGTTTACTGTGGAATGTTCAGTAGACATCCTTGAACACGGATAATTTTATGCAAGTGCAAGCATAAGTAGAGAATATATTTCTGAAAGTGAAATTACTGGGTCAAAAGGTTTTTAAATTTGTAATCTTTTAAAGCTTTTGCCAAATTGTTCTCCCAGGTTTACCAGTTCCCCCTAGAAATGTATGGAAATGATTCCTCACAACATAGTAGATTGTCAAACTCAGGCCGAAATTTGAATGGTTTCTTTTATTCAGACATGAACAGTAAGTCAGAGTCACACTATTTTAACAGCTTCTTTTGCTTTTTGGGACCATAACAGACCAAACAGCCATCTATTCATCACTGTAACAAATAGGCATTGAGTTCTTATTAATTCATTCAAGAACACCTTCTATGAGCCAGGCATCCTGCCAGGTCTGGGGATACAGTAGTGATACAATGATCCCGGATTTTATTGACAATGGGGGAGAGAGACAAATGATCACATGCAAGAGCTCAGAAGGAAAAGCAGCGAGTCCGTGCAGTGTAAAACAGGAAGGCCTGCTCTGGGCGGCAGTGGCCTCAAAAGCTTCCTTGAGAAATGCTGTCTGAGCTGAAGGATGAGCAGGAGTCATGGAGGATTGTGTGTTTGTGTCTGTGTGTGTGCCCGTGCTTGTGCTTGTGCATGTGTACACACACACTGAACTTTCCAGACAATAGAGAAAGAGCAGGTCACCTTCAGGGACCTGGAAGAAGGGAGGGGCAGAGACTGCAAGAAAACTGGGATGCGAGGCACGGTGGGAGATCCCTCCACCTCAAGGGACTTCCGTAGAAAGACTGGTCAATGCCCAATCATAAGTAAGTCTGGTAAAGAACTGGATAATAAGATCCATTAGACAGGCAAAGAGAGCAATTAGGAATGAATTCTCATGGTTTTAGTTCCCTTGTGCAATTGCGTGCTTGATTTGTTTATTTTCTTTATCTGTTTTGATAATATAAATCCTGTGCTTCTTCTTAACCGTTGGTTCTACTTTAATAAGTTAACAGTGGTTACCCGGTTCCCTCCTCTTACCATTTTATCCTAAAAGAAGAGCTGAGAGATTTGGTGCTCCAAATCCCAGGAGTTTCTGCATGTCCTCATCAGTGTCAGGAGAGCCAAGCCCAGATGGATGGTCTAGCCTGTAAAGGTGGGCCTCCCACCTCTCCAGGTGTGTGGTATAGTGCTTAGAATATTGAGGCATACTAGGTGTTAAGAGACCCAAATGTTTCAGAGTGTATATGAAGAGAAGTTAAGACTAGGGGAGCTGCACTTTGAAGTTGGGTTTATAGCTGAAACCCCAAGCCCAGATGTCTTAACATCACATAAATACCATCAAACAAATGTGAATGAAACGAGCTTTTCAAAAAGTTAAAGGCCGGGCCTGGTGGCTCATGCCTGTAATCTCAACACTTTGGGAGGCTGAGGCGGGTGGATCACCTGATGTCAGGAGTTTGAGACCAGCCTGGCTGACATGGTGAAACCCTGTCTCTACTAAAAATACAAAAATTAGCTGGGTGTGGCAGCAGGCACTGGTAATCCCAGCTACTCAGCAGGCTGAGGCAGGAGAATTGCTTGAACCAGGGAGGTGGAGGTTGCAGTGAGCTGAAATCACGCCATTGCACTCCAGCCTAGATGACAGAGCAAGACTCCATCTCAAAAAAAAAGTTAAAAACATGACTCTCAAAGAAATCAAAATCATATCCATGTCAAAATTGTATGTGACTCATTAATTGATGAGGGAACCAGTAAAATGTTAAGACTGGTTCAAAAGAGAATTTGAGGCCAGGCTCGGTGGCTCAAGCCTGTCATCCCAGCACTTTGGGAGGCCGAGACGGGCAGATCACGAGGTCAGGAGATCAAGACCATCCTGGCTAACACGGTGAAACCCCGTCTCTACTAAAAAATACAAAAAACTAGCCAGGCGAGGTGGTGGGCGCCTGTGGTCCCAGCTACTCCGGAGGCTGAGGCAGGAGAATGGCGTAAACCTGGGAGGCAGAGCTTGCAGTGAGCTGAGATCCGGCCACTGCACTCCAGCCAGGGCGACAGAGCAAGACTCTGTCTCAAAAAAAAAAAAAAAAAAAAAAAGAGAGAGAATTTGAAGAACAGATTTAAACACTGGAGACTACTAGAGGCCGGAGAGAGGGAGTGGGGGAGTGGGGGAAGGACCGAAAAACTGCCTTATGGGGTACTATGCTCACTACTTGGGTGATGGGACCATTCACACCCCAAACCTCAGTGTCATGCAATACACCCATGTAACAAACCTGCATGTTTTGTGTACCCCTTAATCTAAAATAAAAGTTGTACCCCAATCTAAAATAAAAGTTGAAAGTATTGAAAGAAACAGATTTATATGGTCAGTCAACAGAATGCTGAAATAAGCTTGCCAACAAATGTAAAACTGATTAATATTCTAGACAGTAATAAACTGTAATGTTTGGGGGTTAGCTTTTCTATTAGATGAAAATAAATTTTATCTCTACCAGGTAAAATCCATTTGCATTGTAAGGAGCTGGAATCATTTCCATTATTCTCTAACAAGAATTATTTTATGTTGCTATTGGTTTTTTATCAGTTAACTTCTACCCCTACAGTGCTGCCAATAGAAAGTCAAAAGTACATGCCCAGAGACACTGCACTAATAAAACATCCTATATCCCCCCTCCTTTAAAACACATTGTATACAGTGCATTAACTTGAAAAAGATCACAGCACTTATTTTTGCCAAGGATTTTATGACCATATGATCATCCCAAGGATGTTTAGAAACTAACATTCCACCACCATACCAAGATTGAAAAGAAGCGTTCACATATGATTATGAGCTAGAAATTAGCACCCAAACCAGGCTAACCTACAACCTGTAATTAATTGTTCTCATGGCTCCAAAAAGAAAGATCACTGCTCTTTGAACTACTGCTCTTTTATCTTTATTTCCACTACAAACGCTGACTTTAAGTTTCGAGCCACATAAAGCAAAGCCTTCTTCATACTGCCTTAAATTCTGTAGTAGTATAAATATAGCATTCAGTGAGCTGCTTTCTTTGTGACTAGCAACCTTTGTCAAACACTGGTGAGAGAGTGAGAAATAGAGTAAGTCTTGGGCTTATGGTAGGAAGTGGTGTCTAAAGATGCCACTTCCTGGACAGGAGGATCAAAGCAAAGGATGGGCAGAAGCCAGATGGTGCCCAAAGGAAAGCTGAGTGAGGTACAACCAGAATCCAATATTAGTGTGTCCCAACAGGGAACCCCAGAATGAGAACCGCAGAGCGTAACAGCCAGAGTTCATAGGTGTATCAGACAGGGTTCAGAAAAGCAGACCCACCAGGAATATTTTAGAACTGAACATTTCATAGAGATATTAGAGCTTGTGGGCAAAGATGGGGAAGGAAGCAAGCGCCTGAAAACGGGTGTTTAATATTTGGAGAAAAATCTTTAGGCAGCTCTGGTGCTGGTGACTGAGTCAGAGTTTGCAGGAAATCTGGAATCGAAGCACATGGAGCATCTGCACTGAGAAGTTGACAAGGGATTGACATCAGTCCAAAGGTCATTGGCTCTTTGAAGCTACCGCCTGTGTGAGTCCACAGCAGTGCCTCTGGTGGGGGCCTGGCATTACCATTGGGCAGCAGCGCTGCTGGTTGGAAGGACGGGTGGGTGTGGAGTGGGAAGGGGTGAGGACACACTGGAACTCTCTAGCACTTCTGGCCCCACACTCAACAGTGACCTTCAAGACATAGAGGCTGTGGTTTCTCTTCTGCCTCCTAAGTATCGTGCAGAGTCACTTTTGCCAACTCGAACCTGGAACCATATGCGTTGACAATAGAATAATCCAACCCCCAGTGGGCAAACCCAAAATCATTTGGCGGAAAAGGCATAAATGCCAGACAACACGGTGTTTTCAATAACCAAACGTTCCCCTGGAAAATGCTGATGGTAGATGGACTCCCTTTGAAGAGCACAGACCCCACCACTAAAGACACACGGCCAAGGGTCCTGAAGAGCCCAGCAGTGATGTATATGGAAGCTGCCTGCAACCTGCCCACAAATGGAAGGAATGGATGTTGTGTGTCCACCAACACGGGGTATAATTCGGACCACCTGAACCAGTGCATTAATGGTCTGATGTGAACGATCACTGTGACCAATTCACCAGTTATCTGCTTGATAAGGAAAGCATGGAAGAAAATAAGGTCGCCATTTTGTTGTTTTATTTTCAAGTTCCCACTTCTAAATGAATGCAAAGTTCTTCTTGTACCTTCTCTTCTTTTTTCCTCTCATTTATTCTTCCCCTTCTAGTATTCCTGCTTTTCCCCCTTCACATTGCTACATTTATCCATAGAGCACAAAATGATGGATGGGTTGATGGATAAGACCAGAGTTGAAAAGAATGGGAATCAATTTTATGGTGCAGCGTAACACCGCACACAGAGTGACGGAGGGAGGAGCAAGGCGCTTGGGCACTGATCTAAGAATGACTGGGGGTGAGATACTGAGATACTTCACAGTCCTGAGGCTCCACGGATCACATTTCCCCAGGAGTTCAAGAACAAGTGTGTGTGTGTGTGTGTGTGCGCGCGCGCGCGTGTGTGTTTTCTAGGAGAGAATAACTCAAGAAATTTACCAGGCACCCGAATAAAAGTCCTGAGATGTCCTGCAGTAAAAAAAGTTCCAACTTTGTTCAATCCAGTGTTTCTCAAACTAGTTTGACTCTGGAACCCTTATTTGTAACTTCTAGGAATATTCCACAGAGGAAACACACTTTGGGACGTGTTCTAAATGATGTCTAGGGTACTTCTTTCACCCCTACGACTCCCTAAATTTTTCCACTTTTCTTACAAAACTCAAACCCAATATAAATGGAAAGGCCAGTTGAACACTGAGCAGCCTGTAAGGAAACATCACTTTTTTTTTTTCTTTTTTCAGCTAAAGCCTTCTCAATGAGGGCAAGTCCAAGAGGAGGCACATGAGGTATACTTAGTGACATGAATAATGGCCCATCTTGGTGTGTCTCCAGTCAAGAGATCCCAAGTTACCTGAATCAGTGTTTCTTA
Source organism: Piliocolobus tephrosceles (assembly GCF_002776525.5). Classification (NCBI taxonomy): domain Eukaryota; kingdom Metazoa; phylum Chordata; class Mammalia; order Primates; family Cercopithecidae; genus Piliocolobus; species Piliocolobus tephrosceles. The sequence goes on along the minus strand of NC_045447.1, from coordinate 110,135,330 downwards.
GACACAGAGAATAATCTCACTCAGAAACACGGTCTTTGAGTTCCAACAGCAGCAATAGGCAGAAAAACACTACCCTCCAGCTTGGATTGGACTACATAAGATTCTCTAAACCAGAATGGCCAACTAGGATCCTAATCTTCCAAGTGCTTGGACCTTGGATAGGTCAACTGGCTGAAGGTTGGACAGTTGTTGGTTTAGGCTGGAGATCAAAATTCAGTCATCCTATAATATAGATCTTGTTACCTTTTGGGATTACCACTAGGGGTCACTAAAGAGAGATGGGAGACAGTCTCCATCTTGTCTAAATAATTCCAAAATAGCGATGGGCTTTGGACAACATACCAGGTTAGTGTCTCTCTAACTTTAACGGGCATGTGAATAACCTGGTGGTTTTGTGGAGATTCTGATCCAGTAGGTCTTGGGTGAGGCCTCGGAGTCTACATTTCTATCAAGCTACCAGGTGATGTCGCTGCTGTTGGTGCTAGAGCTTTGGAAGGTCTCAAGATCAGTTCAGCTCCCTTGGAGGAACCCAGCTTGGGCCTCTGTATCCTCAGATCCTCCACTTCTCCCCACCCCCCTTTTCTTTCCTCTTCCTCCTCTCATCCTCCTCCTCCTCCTTTTTCTGCCAGCTCTACTCAGAGTTCTCAATCTTCTCAAAGGACACCTTTGCAACCATTTGTGTTTACAACTTTTCCTCATGAGATCTAGCTTGGTAGCATTGATATTTATTGTGGAAATAAACACTAGAGAAACAGGCATTGCTTCTGAAGTGCTTCTCTCTTTTTGCATATATGGCATTTTGTGTAAGTAGAGGAAGCTAGTTTTGAGTAATGGCAGTTCTGGCTGAGCTAGGTCGGAGTTTATGTCTTTGATGGTGGAGGCTATTTGATTTTATTCTTCAACCCCAACTATAAAGTTATTTTAACCAATGAGAGATCTATTTCTATGCTTTCAGAGTTGAGGAAAAAAGATAGTTACCCACGTAGAATCCAGAGACCTTCATTTTCCACACTTTGTGGTAAGTTACGTGGAAGTGAAAATAAGTGATAGAGTAATACTTTCTGGTATGAGAGATGTGAGAATGGACCTCTATCTCGATTATACATGTAAGTATAAAGATTTTTATTGATTTTTTCTAATTATAGTTCAGAAAACTTGGAAAACATAGAACATCATTTTTAAAAAACAGTCCCAAAATACCACCACCCAGAGAAAACTCAGTTAACAATTTTTCGGTATGATGATGATCTTCCAGTCTTTTTTGTATTTATATGTGCATTTTCCTATGATTATGGAATACTGTTATATAACCTGATACATTCACTTAGCAATATAGACTAAACAATATCCCATTTCAGTATTTTTTACAAATAATTGTTAATGCTTTTGTGATTGTCTATCATAAATACATTCCACAGTATACTTAATTAGTCCCCCTATTGTTGGATATTCAGGTTGTTACTAATTTTTCACATTACTAAAAAAAATTTATGAACATTCTTACACATACATCTTTACCCAAACCTTTCATTATTTGGGTTGGAAAATTTCCAAGATGTGGAACTGGTAAGCCAAAAGCTTTCGAAAGGTACTCAGGAGGATTGCCTGGGAAAATCGCACCACTGTGCATCAGCAGCGGCAGCCTGCGACAGGACTCTATTAAAAAGACAGGCACAGCACAGGTGCTTAACACTGGGATTGGCAGTCAGATTGCCTGAGTTTGAGTCACCCCTGGAATATCGTTTAATCTCTGTGCCTCTGTTGAATTTCCCTATGATTACGGATAATGCCAGGTCCTACAACCATAAAGTTGTTTTATGCGTCAAGTGACAGAATCTATGCCAAGCCTGACACTGTAACCCTTGAACAAACGTTAGCTGATATTACTATTTTCCTGCATGCTCAGCCATCGTCCGGGTCCTTACATGCCGGTGATCCACAAATCCGCTCCTACATTTTTTTGCCAGGACCGTCCGCTGAGGTCAAGGGGACTGGCAACGGACAGGACAACCTTCCCAAGAGTGGGCCTTAGAAGAGGGGGTACGTGAAGGCGGCCTTGGGTCACCTAGGAAGGCTCCTTGCTCACCCTTTCCTGGACGTGGAGGTGCAGAAGGACCTGGGCCGAGTGAAAGCGACCAGCGGAGGTCACCCGGCCCAGCAGCCTGGAGGACGAGACCCACCACCCACGAAGCCACGGGTGGGGAGCGGGCGAGGCCCCTCTGTGCGGTGAACAGCAGGGCACCAAGGAAGGAGGCAGCTGCCTCTTGTTTTCCGCTGAGAGGCCGAGGGGTCCCTCGGGACAGGACTCCATTTGTGTGAGGGGAGAAGGCGCTTCTGACCACTTTGCATTGGTGCGTGGGCGAGACGCAGTGAGAAGAAAATTGAGCCTCGCGGTGACAAACTGTGTGTGATCGCGGAGGAGGCGGCCACCCGCAGGCTGGCCCGGAGCCCGCCCAGCCCCACGCCCGCCGGGACCCTTCGGGAGCCCGAGGGGACCCTGCGGAGAGGAGCGTGCGGGAGCCCGTGGGGCTGGAGATGAGCGCACTCCGGGTGCATCCACCGCCCGGGTCCCGCGGGCTGCAAGGAGGCGAGGAGCCGCTGCGGAGGGCGCCGTCCCCAGGGGCCTGCCCTGGGGTCTCCACTTCGCTGTGGGGGTGGGCGTGGGAAACACGCGCAGTCGGGGAAAGCGGTGGGAGTCCAGCCTGGGAGGCCCGCACCGCCCTCCCGCAGCCCCGGGAGAGAAGAGCCAGGCTGGGCCAGAGGCCAGAGGCAGCAAAGGCCCCACACAGGCCCGCCTGGAAATGCGCCGCGGTGTGCGGGAGGACGTTCTGCTCCCCAGTCATCAGGGCCTCAAAGCGGAAGTTGAGAAAGACGCCTCCCCATCACATACGCTAGAGGTCGGAAATCCTTTTCTGCGAAGCGCCAGAGAGGAAATGTTTGCTTTTGGCGGCCATAGTGAGAGGTGAAGCCAGCTGGACTTCCTGGGTTGAGTGGGGACTTGGAGAACTTTTCTGTCTAGCTAGAGGATTGTAAATGCACCAATCAGCACTCTGTGTCTAGCTAAAGTATTGTAAATGCACCAATCGGCACTGTGTAAAAACGCAACTATCAGCGCTCTGTGTCCAGTTAGAGGATTGTAAATGCACCAATCAGCACTCTGTAAAATGGACCAATCAGCAGGACGTGGGCTGGGACAAGTAAGGGAATAAAAGCTGGCCACCCCCAGCCATTGGTGGGAAACCCTGCAGTCTCCTTCTGCTTATGGAAGGTTTGTTCTTTCTGTCTTCACAATAAATCTTGCTGCTGCTCACTCTTTGGGTGTGTGCCATCTTTAAGTGCTGTAACACCCACTGCGAAGGTCTGCAGCTTCATTCTTGAAGTTGGTGAGACCGTGAACCCTCCAGCAGGAAGAAAGAAACTGCAGACTCAATAGGGTCTCTGTCTCAACTGCTGGAGTTCAAGTCCCAAAGTAGCCACAGAGAATGAGGAAAGTTATGGGTGTGGCTGTGCTTCAATAAAGCTTTATTTACAAAACTGAGATCACCGTTTGCCAACCCATGATGTAATTTTCTAAAACACAAGTCCTATTTTTATTGGTGTCATAAATTATTTTTTTCTAAAAAACAAAAAAATGTATATATATTATTCATTGGGTTTCTTCTTGTAGGTGATGACCTATAGAGGCACTATGTCCTGTTTCCTTTGGATTGACCTTAAAGCTTCCTTTCCTAGCCACTGTGAATCCTGCATTGGACAAGGCCCATTACTGTTTACACACCTTTGTCTAGGACCTTTTTAAGGCACGTGCTTTGCAGGGCACATTCACTTGAGGTGTTCTCTTTGCGAGGTCACTGGTTCAAGTAACGAAGCCATATTTACAGCATTTTCAAACGTAGTATCACCCAATAATCTTAACTCACATGAACTCTGAAAAGTTGATTCCATGAATTTGGTGCCCTCATTGCCAGACAGGCTGTGCTAGGAAGCAAAGACCACAGGCAGTGGCTCAGCCTGTAATCCCAGCCCTTTGGGAGGCCGAGGCGGGTCAGGAGATCGAGACCAGCCTGGCCAACATGGTGAAACCCTGTCTCTATTAAAAATACAAAAATTAGCTGGGCGTGGTGGCGCACTCTCGTAATCCCAGCTACTCAGAAGGCTGAGGCAGGAGAATCACTTTAACTGGGGAGTCAGAGTTGCGGTGAGCCAAGATCGCACCTCTGCACTCTAGCCTGGGCGACAGAGGGAGACTCTATCTCAAAAAAAAAAAAAAAAAAAAAAAAAGGAAAAGAAAAAGAAAGAAAAAAAAATTCAAGGAGAGAAAAGAAATCTTTGCCAAAAGATTTCTTGTGAGGCTAAAAAGATGTTAAATACATCTCAAATCCATGGCATGAGGAAGAACAAAAACTGATGACCTAGAACCTTGCCCTTGCACCTGTCTCCTCCCCCAGCACACACTGGAGAAGATAGGGGATGTGCTCAGCTCGTCGTCTGTCCCGCAAAATGGAGGTGCAGTCATTGCTTCTGAAACTATTCATTTAACATAGGTTAATGACAACAGAAGTAGCTTAAACAACATTAAAGTGTATTTATCTCGCATGAAGAGGAGACTAAAATGTGACGCTCCAAGGCTGGTGTGGAAGCTCCTTGGTATCCCCAGGAACCCGGGCTCCTTTCCTTTCATTGCTACCTCAGAAGCCTGTGACTTCCGCCTCACGATCCAACATGGCTGCCCAAGCTGCGGCCCTCCTCCTCATCTCCATTCCAGTCAGCAAAAATAAAATAAAAAGACAGGGAAGGGCACATGTTATTGACCAGCATCTTGTTTCCTGGTCACATCTAGCCATAAGAGAGGGTGAGGAATGTGGATGTGGGTTTTTGTTTTTTGTGTTTTTTTGAGATGGAGTCTCGCTCTGTCGCCAGGCTGGAGGGCCGTGAGGTGATCTCGGCCCACTGCAAGCTCCGCCTCCCAGGTTCAAGCGAATCTTCCGCTTCAGCCTCCCGAGTAGCTGGGACTACAGACGCCCGCCACCATGTCTGGCTAATTTTTGTGTTTTTAGTAGAGACAGGGTTTCACCCTGTTGGCCAGGATGGCCTCAGTCTCTTGAGCTCGTGATCCACCTGCCTCGGCCTCCCAAAGTGCTGGGATTACAGGCTTGAGCCACCGCGCCCGGCTGGAATGTGGACTTTTTAGGTGGGTAACAATGTGCCCAGACAGAAGTTGGGGTTCTTTCATTAAAGAAGAGGATAGTGGGTATTGGGAGACAGCCACAGAGGGAGACTGGTATTTATCTAATAACGACACAAAAATATAATGATGAGTCATGAGAAGTGCTAAGAAAGAGATAAAGAACTACTAAAGTGGGTAAAAAGCTGTGTTTGCAGGGGCGAGGGGTGTTTAAGAAATGCTACCCTTAAAAAGGTGACTCTTAGCTGATACTTGATTCATGAGTGGGTTTTATCCAGGCATAGAAACAGGAGGAAGAGCATTCCTGGAAGAGGGCACAGCGCATGGGAATCCCATGAACCCGGGGGGAATGTGATGTGTAGCCCAGGGTTGTTGAGGGGCGCACTCAGGGGCAGTTCCGGATTATCAGGAGCTTTGGGAGTCATGTTACAAATTGTGAATTTGATTTAATAAATCCTCTGGTAAAGGACTGGGTGTTGGGGGGTGAGGGAAACCACCTCCAGGTAAGATGGTTAACACTGAGCACTGTCAGCCAAGAAATCCCGTCCGTGTTAGTTATTAGCCATGGGAGCCTCTCTAATCCGTAGGAGACAAGGGCTTCCAGCTGCTAATGAAGCTTCTTCTTTAGGATCAGAGTCACAGAACAAGAAGATCGATTTCTCAGAGCAGGTTTTTCTCTGTTTGCTGCCTAATGAAGTTCAACAGAAGTAGAGATCCATTGATAAGCCACTTCCATCGGCCAGGAGCAACCAGGAAAAAACTGGAAACGACAATGAAGGGAATGAGAATTGTGCTAGTGAAAGGAGGAGACTTATTCCTCAAATCCTCACCCATTTTAGGTGGTATGTTATCTTTGGGCTCAGGTGAAGCTGACTTATTCCAAAATCGGTTTAAAATTTAGAGTCAACCACTGGGCTTCTGAACTTCCAGCCTAGAAGAAGTTTAGGTTCATCGAAGCTTCCTGAGTTTTTAGTTGGAAATGAAGCCTGTTTGTCTGAATTGCTGATCCACCCCTGATCCCAGGAAGTTGGCCTGTGCCTTTGAGGTCACTGCTGGACTGTGCTGGTGACTGTGGACTCTGCTGGACGCTGCTGGTGCAAATTACAAGCTTAAGACAGAAACAAACTGTCACTTCCTTGTAAATCAAACAACACTGATGGAGCAAAGCAAAAGTTGAAAGGTCATCACTGACATTACAAAAATGTTTTCTTTGCTATATATTTTAATTATGCAAGTACAACTGGAAATGAGTAATAAACACACTGCAGTTAAGAGTTTTGTTTTTAGAGTGTTCTAGACAGATGAAATGAACGACACCATGGTCTTCATTGCAAAGCTTGCCAAACATTGCTGTTTGGGGTAAGAGTGCTCGAGAACCGGGATGGGAGAAAATGTCCACATGGAATATTTGAAAAGTCCAGACCTGGTATTCATGTCCCTTTGTCACCTCTGGCCAACCTGCACAAATAGATTCATCTTCTTTCAACAAATGTATCCAAATAACACATTCTTTTACCACAGAAATGTTACAACAGCAATAACAGAACCCCTTGGGGGCCTAGTTATCTAGGTAGGAAAATTACTGACACCCAATTCTGTGCTCCAGGCTGCAGGGAGGTAATTACCCCATGATAGCCTGGGGCGCTTTGTTCTCTGAATGTCTCATCTCTGTTGCATTTTCTGGATGCCTTCTTTTTCCATTAAAGAAAGTATTTATGTCCAGAGAAGTGCTTTAGAAGTCACTGGGGTTCTAAAAATTAAAGGGAATGAATTTAAAAACACAGCTATTTTACCTACTTCTTGAAAACAAAACAAAAAACTAAAAGCTGACATCTGGTAAGTAAGAAACTTCCCCTGGAACCCAAGTAACTAACTTTTATTTTCTCATCATGAAAGGGATGGATCTCCATTGGTGGCCTTTCTTATTTACACCACACACATGGCGATGGCTCCGACATCCAGTTCCTTTAGTATAAACAGAAAGGATGGTCTTTTTCTGTGGAAGTTAATGAATTGAAAAACAAAGCTGTTCTGTATACCCACTCATTCCAAACGAATAAAAGAACTACAGTGTTCTGAGACTTGGGCAAAATAGTTGCATTCAAATTAATTTTGCCCCCTTCTACCCTCCCCCTCCCCACTTCCCACCACTCCCTCCTCGCCTTTTCTAAGGAGAAAAAGAACCATTTAATCACCTTATAAGGGCAGAGAGCAATAAGGGAATGGAGCAAGAGTCATGAGGCCCAGATCTTATTCTTGGCGCAGACAGGGGCTCGCTGGGTGATCCGGGGCTGTCCCTTAACCGCCCTGCGCCTCTGTTGATGCAGCTGTGATATGGGGACACAGATGTGTGTGTGGCGCCCATGCGCAGCCTTCGGTGAGGGGTCCAAAGCCAAAAAATGTGGGATCCATTCAGCTAATCGTGGGCTGTTTCTCTGTGAAATTGCCGTCTGCAGTGCAGGAATTGGGAGGTGACCTGGTAGGTCTTGGATCAATGACCTGAAAAAAACAATGTCCAGGGGTGGGGGTTATGTCCCTGATGGCTGGGAACTCGATTGCCATGGCAACCACAGCTACCAAAGAGCTCATCCCAGTATCAGGCATTTCTTACCAGTAAGCTGTGGTGCGGAATTTCCCTCTACGATAGTAATACGTTTCTGTGGCGTATTTTAAGAATAAAGACGAAAAAGAAGGAGCATGCCTTGGCTCCACTGGGCAGCCTCTGAGGACCCCTCTCATGGTGGAGATCTGGTCGAACACTGCATCTGCAAGGAAGGGGACTCTGGGAATTTGCCCTTTCCTTTTGGACTTTATTACATTCACCAGTCAAAGTCACTCTGAACTGGTTTCCTGCTGTGCTGGGCATCAGAGACAATGTAACCAGAGCGGAACCACCTTCTCGCAAACAAGTGTGCTGCCCTTGCTTCTTCTGAATGCTCTGCAGAGTCCCAGTGGACTTGCATTTCTGCCTTTCCAGTGGCTTTCCCTGCTGCCCCAAGGCATTTCCTCCCTGTTCTCTGCAGTTGCCCAGAGCTCCACCGACCTGGAAACTCTTACAAAATGACTTGTGTGAATAGTGGAGATTTGTACACCATAGCCCAAAGTCTAAGCCTAAGAAAGGAGGCCCAACAAGTTGATCTTACTGAGTGTCTTTGAACCTGGATTGGGTTAATCACCGCCTGGTTGCGAGGTGCTTGAACCTCGTGCATAAAAACAGAGGTTCTGACCAAAGCAAGGCCATGGAATGGGGCCTCAGGCCATCCTTCTCCCTGCCTCTCCAGCAAACACTTCACTTCCTTCTATCTTTCCAAACAGCATTCTTATTCGCGAGAGATTCTAAAAATTTCACATGTGAGAGGCTCCCAAACATCCTTTTGAAAGCGATGTGCATTTTGACTTCTCCACCTATTATGCCTTTCAGGAGTGCTGGGACCGGGTCCACTTTGTATTCCTGTCTTCTTATCTTCTTCTCCTACTCCAGTCACTCCGCCACTGTACTGCCAGTGTGAAACAAAAAATTGGCCACCTTCTCTTTAAAAACTCCACTGCATGCAGATGAGGTCCAAATTTCTTTGCACTGCCTAGGAGGTCCTTCTTGATCTGGCTCTGATCACATCTCCCTTTCTACCCCTACCTCTTTCCACACAGCTCCAGGTCTGTGGACCCATGGCTGCTTCTGGAATGCATTTCTTTCCTTTCCATCTCCCCTCTTTTCTTCCTGGTGAACTCCCATGCATCCTTTAAGATCCAATTCACATGTGATATCTCAAGGCTTCTCTAGAGGCTGCATCTACCTCTACCTGGAGGCAGAGTCACTCACCCCTTTTATCTGAGCTATCACTGCCCCTTTGTGAGTTCCTCTTTCAGAGGAAGCATCACATTGTAGGGGAATTACCTGCTCCTGTGCCCATCCTGCTCAGTAAACTATAAACTCCTCGTGGGCAGGAATAAGGTCTTACTCATCTCTGTGAAACTAGTTCCTAGATCAAGGCCCACAGGTGCTCAGTGAATAGGGCAGGAATGCACATATTCAACTCCAGGGGCTGATGAATACAATCCTTTGTTTTAAATTTGGGAGACGTCCAGTAATTGAAACCACCAACAATTGATATAAATTTTATTTTATTTTGTTTTTTAGATGGAGTCTCGCTCTGTTGCCCAGGCTGGAGTGCAGTGGTGTGATCTTGGTTCACTGCAAGCTCCGCCTCCTGGGTTTACGCCATTCTCCTGCCTCAGCCTCCCGAGTAGCTGGGACTACAGGCGCCCACCACCACGCCAAGCTAATTTTTTTGTATTTTTAGTAGAGATGGGGTTTCACCATGTTAGCCAGGATGGTCTCGATCTCTTGACCTTGTGATCCACCCGTCTCGGCCTCCCAAAGTGCTGGGATTACAGGCGTGAGCCACCGTGCCCAGCCCTATACAATTTCTTTATTTCCTGGGTAGGTATTAACGTAAATTCACCTTTAGAACTATTGCAAAGATGGAGATAACACCTTAGAGTGAAGAGCTCCGTGTAAATGAAAAAGTCCTGTTTGGGACAGGCTCCCCTCTTGGAGAGGCTCAAGGCCGACAGCTCCAGGAGTGATCACACTTGAGCTCTACTCACAACTCGCTGTGGCCAGACCCTGCTCAGCCCTCCCTTTGCACTGCCACAGGGCCCTGCCAACACATTCCCAAAGGAAGCATTATTATTATTCCCATTGTGCAGGTAGGAAAACTGACAATGAGGTAAGTTACAAAGTCCTGTAGCCAGTAAAAAGCTAAGCAGGATGTGAAGCCAGGTGGTCTGACGCTGGCGCCTCCTGTTTCGCCGCCCCCGCCTGCCTTTTAATGAGCAAGGGGGGTAGGGTGGGTTATTGAAGTGGCAATAGTAATAATTTTAGGCAGCCCTTACTGTGTGTCCATCACGGCTCTATGTATTAACTCATTTAATCCTCACAGTGACCCTGTGAGAGGGCTACAATTATTATCCTCATTTTACAGATGAGAAAACAGACAGCAAGGTTAGAAGTTTGCCCAGAGGCCAGAGCTAAGAAGTGGCAAATCTGGGATAGAAACCCAGACAGACTGGCTCCAGAGACCTGCTCTTAACGACCTGCTCGGCAACCTCCCAGGAAGCCAGGAGGCTGTTCAGGCAGGATCCAGGGCCTCAAGGGCATGAGGAATTTGGGGTTCTCAGGGACCTCAGCCAGGGACCACAATCATGACCCTCAGCCTGGCCCGAGTCACTCTGCATAGACGTCACATCTAAGTTTGCAATGTTCTTGCCCTGGAAACACGAGGTTCCTGGCAGGCAGTCCGGAGGGCAGCCCCAGCCTCCTCTGGGCGGACACTGGGACCCTCACATGGCTCTGTCCTTAGGGGCTCTGCCATTCCTCTGCTCAGCTGCTCTCCCCAGCGGGTCTGCCGCCTCCAGCTGCCCACACTCTTCTCATCCTCTGCCTCATGGCTTCTGCTTCCCTGGGCTCCCACTTTCCTCATGGCCTCGATGGCCAGGGCCCCTGTGGCCCCCTCACTGTGGACTGGATTCTGCCTGCTGCTCAATCTCTGTTCCTCCTGTGCAATTGTCTCAGCCACAAATCATTTTATTCTTTTTACTTTTCCTGATTCTGGCTTTGGAAGGAAGATGCTGACAGGCCTAGTTCTTTTTATTTTTTTTTCTTTTTTAAGACAGAGTTTCGCCCTTGTTGCCCAGACTGGAGTGCAGTGGTGCAATCTCAGCTCACCGCAACCTTCGCCTCCTGGGTTCCAGAGATTCTCCTGCCTCAGCCTCCCGAGTAGCTGGGATTACAGGCACCTGCCACCACATCCGGCTAATTTTGTATTTTTAGTAGAGACAGGGTTTCTCCACGTTGGTCAGGCTGGTCTCGAACTCCTGACCTCAGGTGATCCACCCACCTCAGCCTCCCAAAGTGCTGGGGCCTCGTTCACCGTGCCCGGCCTAGTTCAGTTTTTTCAGCTGAGCGTGGTGTAAGTTGCGGGCCAAGCTGTGAACATACTCTCCCCAGCTCAGGTGTGAGTGGCTGAGCCAGCCCTGGGACGGCGCATGGATACCAAGGATAGGGGGCAGAGCAGAGACAGGTGGGGAAAGAAGCAGGCCCCCGGGGCTGCCTCTTCATCCAGGGATGGGGACAGGCGGTCTCCTTGAAGGAGCGGCATGTGTCTGATGCAACACCCCGGGGTGTGGACGGTCTCCTCATTCCCTCCAAGCCTGACCCACCATGGCCAGAGGCAGGAGCCTCCTCCCCGAGATCATCCAGCGTTTCCTTCAGGCCCTAACAGAAAGCAGACGGCACTTGCCAGCGGGGTGACTGGAGCGAGCTGAATGGAGGAGCTACTTACACAGCCATGGGCAAGAGGAAGGGAAGCCAAAAAGGGATGGCGACACGTCTTGGGGCCACGCTTTGGAGAACTGTCACCATTTCCAGGCTGAAAGGGCAGGGCGGGGAGCGGACACTCAAGGCCAGAGAGAGCTGGAGCCCTCGCTGCAGCTGGGTCTGCAGGAGATGCCCCCTCGCCCCTGCCTGCATACGGCTTTCAGGGGAGGAAAGCAGCCTCTGCCCACCTGTGACTCAGAAGGAAGGGAGCCGGCAGGATCAACGTCTCCACCGCTCTTTCTTCTGCGCTTTGATCTACTGCCAGCGCCGCTCTCTGGCTAACCCAGACTGCAGCCAGAGGGCCAGGAAGCCCAGCGAGGCCTGTGTAGAGGCGAGTCGGGGGCCCAGACCACGGCAGGAAGGGAGGGAGGGTGAGCCAGGAGGAGCAGCACACGCACACACCTCGGCTGGGAGCCACTGGCTGCCCCAGGGTGATGGCGCTGACTGGGGCTCAAGAAGTGGCATCTTCCCTACCGATCACATTTAAGCTACTTAAAAATATGTTAAAGTGAAAAGAAATGGCCAGGTGCGATGGCTCATGCCTCTAATCCCAGCACTTTGTGAGGCCGAGGTGGGCAGATCATAAGGTCAAGAGATGGAGACCATCCTGACCAACACGGTGAAACCCCCATCTCTACTAAAAATACAAAAAATTAGCCAGGCGTAGGGGTGCACACCTGTAATCCCAGCTACTCCAGAGGCTGAGGCAGGAGAATCGCTTGAACCCAGGAGGTGGAGGTTGCAGTGGGCCGAGATCGCACCATTGCACTCCAGCCTGGGCCACAAGAGCAAAACTCCATCTCAAAAAAAAAAAAAAAAAAAAGTAAAAGGAAATTAGGCTGCTGGAGTACAGCTTCCTGGAGCTTCTGCCATGTTTTCCTGGGATCTCATGAGGATTTCCACTTCCATGCAGAGTGGTGGAACACTCCCATAATACCAAAAAAGGCATAGACACTGGATGACAGACCTGCCCAGAACTCACTGTTCAGCTGAGGGTGGTGTGCAGCAGGGATGCAGTGTGCATGGCCCAGGCAGAGGTGGGGGGGTTTGGGGGGATGTCCACATCGCAGAGGAGTGTGGGAGATGGTCATTGACAGCCAGAAGTCAAGCATAAGATGCAATCCTGAGAGAAATGGGAAATGGGAAAATGCTACATTGAATTTATCCTGAATTGACTAAGGTTAAGCTTCTGACATGTGCCAGAATGGGGTCTTCACATAGAAATGACATTTTATTTAATTTAAAAAGGTTATTTTAAAATTTTGCACACCTGCCTTTGGGAGTGGCATATTCCATAGGCACAGAAAATTCTATTGCTGTTGACCTGGCCTGGTGGGCTCACACCTGCAATCCCAGCACTTTGGGAGGCCAAGGCAGGAGGATCACTTGAGCCCAGGAGCTTGAGACCAACCTGGGAAACACAGGGAGACTCTGTCTCTACAAAAAATAAAAAATTAAAAAAAAAAAAAAAAAACTAGCCAGATGTGGTGGTATGCACCTATGGTCCCAGCTACTCAGAAGGCTGACATGGGGAGATGGCTTCAGCCCAGGAGGTGGAGGTTACATTGAGCCATGATGGCACCACTGCACTTCAGTCTGGGTGACAGAGTGACACCCTGTCTCCCCGCTCCAAAAAACATTTACTGCTGTGTGTTGGGTAAAGGACAGTGGCAAAATCTGCAACTCCCGTGCAACTTCAGCCCCTCCTTTATCTGCCTTGCCTTTACCATAGGTCTATTCCCGAAGGAGGAGTTTGTCCTGAGTTAAAAGGTGTTAATTGATGTAGTATTCAAGTCTATAAAAAGTTGATGATAGAATAAGATATGGCACTCGGGAAAGTTGCTTCATTATTTCATCTTTGAAGGCCCAAATGAAGGCATGTTTAGATAAAAAAAAATACCTCCCAGGGAGTTAAAAATACACTGGCCCCAAGTATATCTCTTTCCCATCGTTCATGCATGTTCACACAAAGAGGAAGTCACTAAGGATGCCTGATGTTTAGTTGTTCTAGAAGTTGATGGGAGGCAAGGAGGTTGAAGGTCCTGGCATGTGCCTCTAATTTATTCCCTTCTACTTTCCCAAGAGTGGGAGAACAAATATTTGTGAACTTTGTGTTATTAAAAAGTTCAGTCTGTCCGCTTAGCTCTTACCTATAATCCCATCAGTTCTCTGGACCAAGAATGAGTTTTGATGTCCAGATTAATTCAATTAGGCTAACAAATTCTGATCTTGTGTGGTTAACAAAAAGCTGCGTGTGAGTGGTTTCTCTTTCAGAATGACTCTTTCGGCATTCTGCTGTGTATTTTATGCCTTTCTGCTGAGGCATCCACCAATCCACTCACGACAGCCCCAGGGCAAAGGTGCAGACGTTTTGGAAGGCCTTTCCTGTTCCCAGTCGTGGCCTCTCTGGCTCTCTCTGCCTCACTTTCTCCCTCTCTCTCTCTCCTCTCTCTCTCCCCGCTCCACAAACATAACTCATACTTAACAGGTTATGGTTGCTGTTTTCCTAACAACCAAGAACTCCAAGCCTTCCTCACCTACTTAAGATTGATGGTGGCTGAGACCCAGGGCACTGCCCTTGGCTGCTAACCTCACACTTGACAGCTAAGCACTTCTCTCCCAGATCTCATGAAATTGGGAGACCAGCCGGGCGCGGTGGCTCAAGCCTGTAATCCCAGCACTTTGGGAGGCCGAGACGGGCGGATCACAAGGTCAGGAGATCGAGACCATCCTGGCTAACACGGTGAAACCCCGTCTCTACTAAAAAATACAAAAAAAAAAAAACTAGCCGGGCGAGGTGGCGGGCGCCTGTAGCTACTCCGGAGGCTGAGGCAGGAGAATGGCGGGAACCCGGGAGGCGTAGCTTGCAGTGAGCTGAGATCCGGCCACTGCACTCCAGCCCGGGCGGCAGAGCAAGACTCCGTCTCAAAAAAAAAAAAAAAAAAAAAAAAAAAAAAAAAAAAAAGAAATTGGGAGACCGTTCTCTCTGCAGTTATCCTTGGGCAGTGGTTTTCACACAGCAGGGTGAAAACTGAAATCAATGCAAGGTCATGACCAGAATTTTTAAAACAATGAACTGGAATAGAGTTGAAAATATCAGGCTATGCTGCATAGACTCAGATGAATCTGAGACCTTTGTTTTCTTTCTTTTTTTTTTTTTTTGAGACGGAGTCTCGCTCTGTCCCCCAGGCTGGAGTGCAGTGGCCGGATCTCAGCTCACTGCAAGCTCCGCCTCCCGGGTTCACGCCATTCTCCTACCTCAGCCTCCTGGAGTAGCTGGGACTACAGGCGCCCACTACCTCGCCCGGCTAGTTTTTGTATTTTTTTAGTAGAGACGGGGTTTCACCGTGTTAGCCAGGATGGTCTCGATCTCCTGACCTCGTGATCCACCCGTCTCGGCCTCCCAAAGTGCTGGGATTACAGGCTTGAGCCACCGCGCCCGGCCCCTTTGTTTTCATTTTGCACCTATTTATTGATTGTGGTGTGCTGGCTTGTGATGTAAACTGTATTTCTTATTGTGGATCACTGAAAAAACGTGAAGCCACTGAAACAAAGATTATTGAAGGGCAAACTCCTCAATTCACAGCTAAGTTTTTACCGTGAAGGCTTGGCCTCAATGGGGTGGTGCCCAGGGGCCCTGCTGGCCTTCAGTTCCTTGTCTATCTCCAGGTTTCCAATTTCTCAAAATCGCTTCCAATTCTAATTCTATCCCCCAAAGGGCTGTTCACAACCACTCGTCCTCAGATCTCTACTTCCACTGAGATTCCAGGCCTCAGAAAAGGGAGTGCTTGGACCACCTGCTGGCCCGTCCAGCAGTGAGTGACTTTAAGGTGGGCAGCCAATTCTGCTGGCTAGAAAACTCTTGACAAGGTGGACCTGGGATGGTCTCACAGAAAGACTTTTGTCGTTTCCTCTTCCTTCCCGCACGTTCTCTCATCCTCCAGTCCCAGACCAACGACAACACTGCTGGGAGGTCTTTGAAATGGCCTCGTGAAGCTCTAGTAGCAGCTATAAGAGGTCTCTCACTGGGGCTCCACCTCCCAGCCAGAGATCTCCCCAGAGGATGGTAAAACCTAGTCTTTTCTGTTCATTCCTGGGTCATAGTCTACTAACTTTTTAAAGGGATGCATGAAATCCTATCATTTCAAGGCCAAGAGAGAATTTAAACTTCACTTAAAAAAAAGCAGTGATTCAACAGTTTACCCATTGTGTAATTCCATTCTGTTATTTAATCATATGTCTCTCAGCAAGCATTTATTGAGCAACTATTTTTCTGTGTGAGGCATTATGCTAGGTGCCAAGTACCAGGCTAGGTATTCAACAGCAAAAGCAAAACAGAGAATGCTAAGTTCAGGTCAAGAGACAGCAGTCCCCCAGATAATTGTGCTGTGATGTGATACTTGTTTTCATCGATGTGGGAACGCAGTGCTGTGAGTTCTCGGAGCAAGTACATGTCACCGGGCCTGGGAACCATGGGACAGGTTTTACAAAGAAGGGGACGAGAGCTGGGTCTTGAGGGGCTGGGAAATGGAGCTGGCTGGAGAGGAGCCTCTAAAGCAGACTGTGGCTGGGTTCTAATGAGCTTTGTGTGCCAGATGTAAAAGGATGGATTATCCTGAGGGAACAGGGAGCCAGTAAGGATTTTAAAGCAGTTGATTGATATGATTCAACTTATAAACAAAGGTGTTCAATCCAGCTTTGTTTGCAATAGCAACCAATAAGGGGGGAAGAAAAACTGTCCATAGTCAGAGGACAGATTCGGTCATTCATTGAATATCTATGCAGTAAAAGAGCACATGGGCAAAAAAAATGACAGCACGTTTGATATTCGTCAGCACAAAAGAATCCTTGTTGGAATTTTATTGAAATGCTTTTCCCCACATTTACTACTGTCATACTTTCTTTTAAACTCAGATTTAAAATTCTGACTTTGAGTCTCAATGTGTTTAAAAATTGCATAATAAAAGTCCTGTGCAAATGAAAAGAGCCTCAAATAAAAGAATCACATAATATAAAAATAAAAGGAATAACTCCAGATCATAGGAAGGATCAGAATTTCTTCTAAGTTCATCACATTCTTAGGGCCAGTCCTTAAGCTCTGGAGTGATAGTGGTAGAAACATACAACTTCTTCCTCTTCCTTCCCAAGTCTCAGTCCCGGGACGCTGTCCCTGAGACCTCCTATCTGCATTGCCTCAGCCATCCCGTGGTCACAGTGTTTGCTCCACATATTCTGCCCCTGCACACGTCGCCCTTCATCCTGCCCCAGCCGGACATGCTGCCTGTACAGCCCACTGGTTCTGGCAGCCAGGAGTTTCCCAGGACCAGCAGCATTGATTGTGTTCTACTCAGATCAAGGAAAGGGTTCTCCTCAGCTCTTACCTGGCAAATCAGGTATGCATTTCCAGCTGTGTTTTTCATCGGCTGGGGTTAGATTCTACTATAATCTAGATGTATCATTTGTAATGGATGAAGATCCCTTATGGGCGGTAACAGAGAAAGTTAAAAGGATGAGCATTTAAGTAAGTAGGACCTAGTACAAGAACATACTATGATCTGAATCTCAGAAAGAGGCTATGATATTTAAGAATTTAGCAATACTTCCTAAGTAAAGAATATATAAAGTTTCTTTACAAATGAGGTAGCATTCCAAATGTAACCCAGATATATGTCCCATGTGGTCCAGTTTTTGCAGTCTCATTCCAAGAAAACACATTCAATTTAAGACCCTTTCAAGAATGATAGAAATTTTGCTACAGATTTTCTGAGAGAAATTCATCTTTTGAAAACTTCCCAAAGATCTTCTTTAGAAATATTTCTGTTCCCCCAACTTCAGTATTCACAGTAGCTACCAGCTAGCTCTCCTTTCTCTTGCCCACACAGCTTTCTCGTGGCTTCCCCACTGACTTTCTCCTTCAGATGCTCTGCTTCCTTCTCCTCTGTGCCACAGGGAACTGCAGAATTGGCCTCCAGGACTTCTGTTTCCACTTGCCCCCATGCCAGACCTCTCTAGGATGGCCAGAGCATCTAGAACCACCTCACCTCCCAAGCATCCCTGGCGCCCTGTGGGCGAAAGCACATCAGAGCTGCCAGGAAGCAAGGTTGTTTCTCACTTCCACAGAAAACTCATGGAGCATTTTGGGGAATAACATTCTCCACCTTGGCCGGGCGCGGTGGCTCACGCCTGTAATCCCAGCACTTTGGGAGGCCGAGGCAGGTGAATCATAAGGTCGGGAGATCGAGACCATCCTCGCTAACACGGTGAAACCCCATCTCTACTGAAAATACAAAAAATTAGCTGGGCGTGGTGGCGGCGCCTGTAGTCCCAGTTACTCTGGAGGCTGAGGCAGGAGAATGGCGTGAACCCGGGAGGCGGAGCTTGCAGTGAGCTGAGATGGTGCCACTGCACTCCAGCCTGGGCGACTAGTGAGACTCCATCTCAAAAAAAAAAAAAAAAATTATCCACCTTGTTAACAAATCAGTAAGGAAGGATTATTCAGTGATTGATGGCTGACACTACTGGTTAACAATTTGGGAAAAAATATTACATTTCCTTCCCCCTGTCTAAATACATCCCAGATGGTTTGAAGAGTTTTACGTAAAATAAAAAACTAAATGAGTTAGAAAAATATAGGTGGATATTCATCTAGTCACATAAAAGTCAAGAAAAAAATCATAAGGCTAAAGAGCTTGGCTATCACTTCATAAAAGTATACAATTCTACATGTCATAAAATGCCACAGAAAGTTTTAGAAATGAAAAGCTAAAGGAATATTTGCAATAATTGCAACAACTAAATGCTCATTCTCAATTATTTAAACAGCTCTTACAAATCAATGTGAAAAAGACAAATGCTTTAACAGGAAAACGGGCAAGATCGTAAACAGGCTATTCAAAGACATATTTAAAAAGTTAATAAATGTTGAAAAATAAGTGTTCAGCCTTTGAAGGCCAGGCATACTCTGCCAGAAGAGGGAGGCAATGAGGTCAGTGGTTGATGGCCTCTGTGGTGTGTGATGACAAAATCTTCCTGCCTGCATACATCGGATATCTTCTTAGTGACGACCGTCATAATTTCATGGACCTGGGAGTTCTATTTTCTTTTCTGTTGTTGTTGTTTTTTGTTGTTGTTGTTTTTGATTTTTTTGAGGCAGACCCTCTCTCTGTCGCCCAGGCTGGAGTGATATGGCGTGATCTTGGCTTAGTGTATCCTCCGCCTCCCGGGTTCAAGCGATTCAAGTGCCTCAGCCTCCTAAGTAGCTGGGATTACAGGCACACGCCACCACGTCTGGCTAATTTTTGTATTTTTTAGTAGAGACGGGGTTTCGCCATGTTGGCCAGGCTGGTTTTGAACTCCTGACCTTAGGTGATCCTTCCGCCTCGGTCTCCCAAAGTGCTGGGATTACAGGCGTGAGCCACCATGCCTGGCCAGTTCTGTTTTCTTTAAATCACTGTACATTGTATACACTCTTAATGGGTACGAAAATATAAAAATCCTTAAACGATTCAGGTGATTTAACAGAGAATACCTAAGCAACTTGTAGTTAGCACTAAGCCCATGAAGTTGGTAGACATTCAGCAACTTATTTGGCCTTCAGAGCATCTGGTGTGTGGGTGTGAGTGTTTCTTAACAACTAACATTATTCTGAGGTTTGCATGTATTTGTTCACCCCTCTAGGTGAACAGCCTGACTGTTATTTCCCTTATATGTCACTGTAGGTGGACTGGAACAGTTTCGAAAGAGATCTGGAAGTATCAGCGAATGGGATCTGCTCAGTCTTTCGGATACCTGTAAGCTGAAGCGGAAAGTCAGCCTTGCTATCCACGGAACCTGCATCTACATTTCCAGGTACTTTTTGCCTACTAAATCCTCTTCTCATTTCACGGAACTCAGCCTATCCCTGGACTGCCTTTTGAAGCTTCTATTGCTGGCTAACACAAGGGGTATTCAGCCCAACTTTTGATCAATATCTTAGAAGAAGATTTTGCCACTGTTCTCAGTAAATGAAGTGATGTTTTCTCTTTTCATTAGCAATGAAAAGATAATCCATGTTGTTTCTAATAAAACCAGTATTGAAGCTACATATGTGAAAATGTTCATAGCAATTTAGGAAATACATCACACAAAGACATTTTTGCTCTGGTTATAAAAAGGTCTTGAATTGACTTAATGAGGCCAAACATGGCAACCAAGCCTTGGGTCTTCACAAACTTTCTCTGGTCTTGAGAAAGCTCCTTGGCTATAGTTTGAAACAGGCCTGGGGATTAGTCGAGCTTTCCCCTGGGCTCTGGGCATCACAGCTGAGTGCACCAGCATCTGCACTTCCGTGATTATCATGTTCCACCGGATGCTTTTGCTGTCTCACTGGGAACATGAACTCCCTGGCACTTGCCCTTCTCAGTGACACCAGTGTCACCTGCAACTTTCCTGGAGAGCTTTCTCTAGCTACAAAAACATGCTGAGGTCACACTTGGGAAGTGGAAGTGCCAGGCATGTATCATCCCCTCGGCCAATGATAGAGAGAGGTTGGAGGATAAATACCCCAGCAGCCTCACCTTGGGTAGGATAACTCAGAGGTGTGTTTGGTACGGTCTCCTAGAGGTCCCCAGTGGGATTGAACCCCATATCCAGAACCGCGACCTGTTGACTGCAGGCGGCCCTCTCCCCTCAGTCTCACTTACCCCCTCTCTTGTCAGTGGTTCCTGAGATGAGCTCCCAAATGAGCTTCTTGTACGTGAATCTGTGTCTCAAAATCAGCTTCCGGGTGAACCCAACCTACCTCAATGTTGCTTAATAGTTGTTTTTAATTTCATTGACACCATTGCCCATTGCAACCCACGTGATGTCCCTTAGGTTAGCCCGAGTCTCTTGGTCTAACACACCACTGACATTAGGTTCCACATCCGAAAATACGAGGACCTCATAATTATACCTATAGCCATTTATTACAGGTCCAGGCAGCTACCAGAGCTGAATTAGGTGAATAGGAAAAAGAATGCCCAACCCTCACTACTGCAATAGGTTTATGATATGATCTCATTGAACTCTTGATCCTCTGCCCCAACCCCCTCCGAAAAAAGTCCTGCTCCTCCTGGAACTTCCCCATCTGAGTAAACAGCAGCCCCCAGCATCCAACTGTACAAGCTACACCCTTGGCCTTCTGTGTGACCTTTTTCTGGCTCTCACATGTTTTACTGGATTTATCAGTGAATCCTGATGTCTCTGCCATCAAAACACAGATGCTCTCCAATTTATGACAGGATTATGTCCCAACAAACCCATCGTAAATTGAAAACATCATTAAGTCAAAAATGTATGTATTATACCCAACCTAGCAAACATCAGAGCTTAGCCTGGCCTGCCTTAACCACTCTCAGAACACGTAGGTTAGCCTGCAGTTGGGCAGAGTCATCTAACACAGAGCCTTTATTGTTTTTTGGTTTTTTTTTTTTGCAATAAAGTGTTGACTATCTCATGCAATGTATTAAGTACTGTCCTGGAAGTCGAAAACGGAAGGGCTGCATGGGGCCTGAAATCACACAGGGCCTGAAGGATATGGGACACATTGAACTACAGTTAATTGGATGATGGAGATGTTACCGTGACAGGGTCATCCATGTCTGTCTTCTGATGAACCTCAAGAGTAGCTGGTAGCAGGTCCTGGGGCATCCACACTTGTCCATGGCTTAGCCAGCATGGACTTCTTCAAGAAGATCTCCGGTCTTAGTCGGGTTTAAAATGTAAGATAGCGAGACGGAGTACAAACTGTGAAGGGTAATATCTGTTTGTTAGACGTACACTTTACTTCATTCATGAAATAATTTACTGAACGGGAATCATATCTTTCCGTTGAAATGTATTTTTGTGCTTTAGGAAATTACATGAGCTATTCAACACTTGGTTATAAAGTGACGGTGGTCGTGGTTGCGTGGCTGACGGGGAGCCGTGGCTCGCTGCCGCACCCAGTGTCGACAGTGTCAGACTGCACATCGCCAGTCCAGGAAAAGAGCAGAATTCAATGTGTACTGTGATTTCAACTGAATGTGTATCTGTTTTGCACCATCGTAAAGTTAAAAAAAATCATAAATCAAGTCATCGTTAGTCAGGAACCATCTGTATGTCCAAAATACAACCGCTTTTCATGGTCTCCTCTTCTGTTCTCTGGCCCAAGCCAGCATCCTCTCACCTGGATTATTGCAAGAGCCCCCTGTTGGTCTCCCTGCTCCCACCCTTATGCCTCTATGGTCTAACCAGGGATTGGTGAACTTCCTCTGTAAAGAGCCAGATATTTTAGGTTGGTGCAATTATTTTCACGACAACATAACAGTATATATTTCAGGCTTTATGGTTTCTGTTGCAGTTACCCAGCTTTGCCCTAGCAGCACATAGACAGCCACAGAAAATAAATAAGCAAAATGGACATTGAAGTTTGAATTGCACATAGTTTTCATGTACCACAAAATGTGACTCTGTTTTGACTTCTTATCAACTGTTTAAAAATTTAAGAAACACTTTCGGCTGGGTGCGGTGGCTCACTCCTGTAATCCCAGCACTTTGGGAGGCTAAGGCAGGTGGATTGCTCGAATCTAGGAGTTCGGGAACAGCCTGGGCAACATAGGGAGACCCGTCTCCACAAAAAATACAAAAAAAACTAGCCAAGTGTGGTGATGCACACCTGTAGCCCCAGCTACTCGGGGGACGCTAAGGTGGGAGGATCACCTAAACCTGGGGAGGAGATTGTGCTACAGCACTCCAGCCTGGGCGACAGAGTGAGACCCTGTCTCAAAAACACAAACTCCAAAACTCACTCTTCTCTCCAAAACCCACTCTTTTGTTCAGGCTGCACAAAATCAGGCTGAGGGCCAGGCTTGGCCCACGGACTGTATGTTGCCTGCCTCCCCCTGGTCTGAAACCTAGCAACAGTCCAGTCCTCCTAACACCTGCAGGACAATGGCATTCCTCCATAGCCAACCTTCCCATCGCTGCTCACCTCCCTCGGCTTAGCAGAAAGAGTCCTCCAGGACTCCCGTTTGCCGTTCCCTGCTCTGCTGGTCTCCACAGCACTTAACACGTCCGACCCTGCTGTCTGTTTCACCTATTTATTGCCAGCGTCCTCACACCCCAAATTAGAACGGAAGTTCCATGAGACAAGAGATTTTATGCCCCCAACTCCCAGAACAGTGTCTTTAAGCACCCCCTGAAGAACTGTCGAATGAATGAGCAGATGGATGAGTGAGTCCTTCCCATTCTTCTGCGACAGTTGAGCACGAACTGCAGCATGTCTCAGTAGAAACACCCCGTCAGTGTTCCATCGAGCTAACTAGCTTTCCATTGTGGTCTCAACCTATTAGAAACCTGAAGACTGGCCATTTCCTATGACCTGTTCTTCCAATTTTGACTAGTCACAACGACAGAGAGAAATGAACATCTTCTCATCATTGGTGTTCTTGACTTTCAGAGCAGAATCAATGTTTTTTGTTTTTGTTTTTTTCCCTGAAATGAAGTTTCACTCTGTTATCCAGGCTGGAAGCAGTGGCACAGTCTCAGCTCACTGCAACTCCTGCCTCCCGGACTCAAGCCGTCCTCCCCCCACAGCCTCCCAGGTAGCTGGGACTACAGGTTTGCACCACCACTCCTGGCTAATCTTTTTTTTTTTTTTTTTTTTTTTTTTAATTTTTTTGTAGATATAGAGTCTCCCTGTGTTGCCCAGGCTGGTCTCGAACTCCTGAGCTCAAGCAATCTGCCTGCCTTGGCTGCCAAAATGCTGGGATTACAGGTGTGAGCTACTGCACCTAGCCTGGATCATTTCTTAAATATTCTCCTCTGTACAATAATATTATTTTCAAGTAATAAGCATTAGTAGTCTTTATTTCCTTAGTCTTTAGATCTAAAACAAAAATTTTAAAAGGTAAATACATTTCAACAGAAAGATATGATTCCCATTCAGTAAAATATTTCATGAATGAAGTAAAATCTACACTTAATAAAAAGATACTACTCCCCGCAGTTTGTACGCGGTCTCACTGTTTTAAATTTTAAACACAAATGAAAACTGAAAGTGGTCACCTGCAGTGACAGAATTCAAGTCCCTGCAGTTCTGGTTTTTCCTCTCTATGATTGCTGTGCTGTCACTCTTTCTTTCAAACCTGCTGCTTACACGCAGGCGCGTGCAGCCCTGCAGGCCTGGTGGAATGACCTGCTCTGAAGCCAGCTTGGTTCTGGGCCCTCCTCAGTGCAGCTGAAAACGGATGCTGCTGGCTGAGTCCACATGTGTTGAAGGCGGGAGTGCTCCAGAGTCACCTCGTGGAGAATAGCATGTTATTGAAGGGTAAGCATGAAAATGTGCTGACTTGAAATCTACAGCTATCTTATTAAAGCTCAGCCAAAATCACAGCAATTCATTAAAATCGAGACCAATGAAAGGTTTTTTGGCCAAGAAGGAGGAGTTCATCACTGGTGGTGTTTGGGTGAAAGTAAGAAGCACACCCGTTAGTGGGTTTTACGGCTGCTTTTTTAAAGCATTAATTATTATTATTATTATTATTTGAAGTAGGGTTTTGTTCTATCGCCCGGGCTGGAGTGCGGTGGTAAGATGATGGCTCACTGCATCCTCAAACTCCTGGGCTCAAGTGATTCTCCCACCTCAGCCTCCCGAGTAGCTGGGACTGCAGGCGTGTATCACCACACCTGGCTAATTTTTGTATTTTTAGCAGAGATGGGGTCTCCCTATGTTGCCCAGGCTGGTCTCAAACTCCTGGCATCAAGTGATCCTCCTGCCTTGGCCTCCCAAAGTGCTGGGATTATAAGTGTGAGAGCCGCTGTGTTTGGCCTCATGGTTGCTTTTAATGTCTCTCAAACAATACAACCTTTTGTGCCCTGGGTGGGACTACTCCCAAGCGTCACCCTCAGTCTGCCAGGGCTGACCATTTCTCCCTGTTTGGGAGAACAGCTCCTCCTCGGTAGTCACAGGCAGCTGTCTAATGCACATAACATAGTGAGTTCCCACGAGCCTCAGTTGCAGTGGCGCAGCCCCTCCATCCTGCAATTACGGCAAGTTAGAGATGGAAAGGACCAAAGAGAGGTCTATTTAGAACCTTTTACCAGAAAAGAAAATTTTATTTATGTGATTACAAAAATTATAAATTCTTTTGCTGACATTATTTATTGGGTTCTCGATAAAGTCTTTTGAGTGAGTGGGCTGGCATTAGGGTCCATTTGGAAGATGGATATGAGAGATTCCAGAAGTTAAGTGACATGCCCAAGGCCTTGCAACCCAAGTCTAGCCGTAAACCCTCAAGGACGTGTAAGGCCTATATTTGCATTTTAAAACTATGTTGAATTCAAGGCCCTTTGTTTACACATCCAGGTTTGGAAACCATTGCTCTTACTGGAACTCTGAAGTGAGGCTTCGAAACCCACAGAGGAGCAGAGGAAACTGCAGTTTCCTGAGGAAAGAGGCTGAATTTGCTCACCTGTGTGTGCAGGGGCCCACAGAGGCCTCCATAAGTTTCCTACCTGAAGGAAATCTTGGGAGGGCCTCAGTATCTAGGCCCGACCAGTCCTGAAACCCTGGAGTCTAGTGCCACGGGCTTGTTGGCCAACGTGCGACAGACACTAAGACCGTGTCAACCAAGAGTAGTTCAAAGACCTGTATGTCTTTAGTCCAAGGAAGAAAACACAGACTTTAAAGTTGTTCATGGTGGTAACTATGGTCACGAATGAGTACCTCACTCAGAGGGGCACTTTCTCTGCCTCAGGCTGTGGAAAAGCCTGCCCAGTTCTAACCAATGTGTACAAATGTGCTCTGTCCACAACCAAGGTATGTGCAGCCCTGCGGTGGTGTCTGTGAGTCCCCATGCTCAGCCGGCAGCCAAGGGGGAGGGGGCGGGGG
>NC_045447.1:110098495-110104875 GCF_002776525.5 Piliocolobus tephrosceles | reverse complement strand
AGGGGGGCGGTGGGGTGGGGGGTGGGGCGGTAGGGGTAGGGTGGGGTGGGGAGTGGGGGGTGGAGGTGGGGGTGGCGTGGGGGTGGGGGTGGGGTGTTAGCGGGGTGCGAAGTGGTCTGCCCGGCGGAGCCCAGCGAGGCGCAGACCAGCGGGACCCACCCGGGGAGCTCAGCGGGGGCGGCCAGGTCCTCCCGCGGGGGCTGCTGTGGAGGCCGCAAAGGGAGGGACCTCAGCGGGCAGGGTCAGGCCCTGCCGAGGACTGTCTTGCCGACCTTCGAGCAGGCACCCGGGGCAGGGACTGCCAGGGCCTCAGGCCAAGGCTGGCGACTCCTTCGTGCCCCTCTCTGTAGAGTGTGGCGGAGAAGAGAGAGGGGCGAGGCAGCCAGGACCCGCGCAGAGCGGGGCTGGGTCCCGCCTGGAGACCCTCGGCGCTAAGCTGGGCTCAGGAGGAGGCAGGGGCAGCGGCTCCCGCCCTGAAATCTTGCTCCGGCCGCTGGGCCACCGCCAGCAAGTCCCTCACCCAGGACAGCTGCGAGCGTTGAAAGGGAGGATGCATCCTCCGCCACCCCAGGCAATGGCTACATAGTAGCCGTTATTATCATTTTGAGTTTGGGATTTTAAAAACCCATTCCATAAATATCCAAGTACATGCCACCTCTTCAACTCATTTTTGGATTCAGGGAGTGGGGAATAATTTTGTAGTTAGGGAACCTTCCGGAGAGTACTTCAGAAAGAGTCTTGGGCCAGGCCCAGGCCCTGCTTTTGTAAAATGCAGATACTATCAGGACCTACCTCCTGTATATTTGCTGGGACTAAGGAAAACAATGCAGATTTTTAGCACAGTGCCTTTCACATGGAAAGTGCTCAAAAATGTTAACTGCATTTTAGCTAATCACAGTATCATCACCAGAGTCTTGTTTAAACATTTCATCATGAAGTTATTTTTAAAAAATCTTTTCCAAATTTTATGATCATTGGTCACCATTTCCACCCCAATGAGCCAAATTAATCAGGATTGTATCGGCTGATGAAAAATATTTACCGCCGGTCTATTCTGTATAGCTTTACTAGACTGTTCTAGTGTTGTCAGACCTCTACTGTCCTGTTAGGACACTTCAGGACGTTGTGTTTTAGTTAGCGTATATATAGACTCTCAACACAGTGGCTCTTCACGGGGTGATTTTGCTCCCCAGGCAATAGCTGGAGACGATTTTGTCACAACTGGAGAGGGGGTTGCTAATGGCACCTGGTGGGTGATGGCCAGGGATGATGTTAAATCTCAAATGCGCAGAACAACCCACCAAAGAAAGACAAGCCCAAAATGTCAATAGTGGCGAGATGGAGAAACTCTGCCCTGACAGCTCTTTCTCCTGCGGTCTCTCCTAAGGAAACGCCAAGGGAACCAGCGTCTGATGTCTCTGTGGTCCATTGCGTCGGGAACTGTTTCTGAGAAAAGCAAGTTGTGGGGACCTGCAACGCTGTTTTTAGCACAGAACAAAATCACAGAGGACTGAAGCCCTAGAAACCGTCCGTCCCTCCTTCCCACTGGGCGTACCCCTCTGGCTTCCGTCTCCTGGCAGGGTTTGTGCAAAGCCGCAGCTAGAGCAACATTTTGTTATAATCAAACCTCCAAAAGAATCCATGGAACACTGCGGCCCGTCTGCAAAGGCCAGAGGGGGGAAGGGATTGTGTTTGGGGGGCTGATTACGCTGACCTTTCAACCCTTCTTGGCAATGTTTGCTGGCCAGAAAGCAAAGCCAGCTGGAACTTGACGGTGCTTTACGCAAACAGACAACACAGACTGTTATCTCCTAAATTGGAGGCTTTCTGCAATGTCTTCTCATGTGGGCACTGGGCTCAGGCAGGAAGACCACCCACAGGCAAACACACAGCACCTCCCAGGGAGGCCTCGAATCACCCACCGCTCTCACCACCTGTTCTGGGGCCCGGCTATCAGATGGGAAGGAGCCAGTTAATAACCGTTTATAAGCTATAAATGGAAGTGGCCATGGCAGGGAGCTGATAAACATTTGGGGGCCAATTATTTGTGTAGCTGACTGTCATTTGCACCCGCTCTCAACTGCTTGCAAGTATGTGTTTCAGGTTACAGGACGTCCAAATGGCTGTTTGCGGGGAGGGGTGTCTACTGAAGGGCCGTGTCTGTGGTCTTGATCCAGACCACAGATAATGAGAGCTGCCTTGGACATTTTCAGCCTTCCTAGGCATCAGATCTTTCTCCTTAACTCTGCTTAGGGGTCAAAAGAAAATTCCAAAGCTAGGAGGCCCTAAAGTACTTCATGCACTTTGGAATCTCAAATCTCCGTTTTGATGGAAATGCATGGACAGAGTGTTCAGATCTAAGTTGTTTACAGTGAGCTTTTATGTGCTGCCCTTGTTACTTTATAATGTGGGGTGTTTTTTCCTGCGTAAAAAGAAGGTGAGCATAGGGATGCTACATTTAAACCTTCAGCTGACAGCCTGAGGCTCCTGCCGATTCAGAATTGTGACTGCTGGGGCTGGCAGAAGCAGCATGTCGGGAACTCAACGTGGTGGCGATTGAACCGCCTTATAACCTTGGCTTGGCAGCTATTGGATTTAAAGGCTCAAAGGAGAAACTTGGAAATGAAAATGGTGTGAGGAACAGGGAAGAAGGGCCTTGACATTTAAATAACAAAAGTGACAGCGCACTGGTTCTCTCACCTGGTTAGTGGGGAGTGGGGAGTGGGCAGAGGCAGCTGGTCCAGCCCTGCGTCCCAGTGGAAGGGATTTCTGCCTCTGTCTTCCCAGGGAAGCCAAAGCTTGGAACTGAGTACTACCGGTTTCTAGTGCCTCTGACGAGTGCTGGCTTCGGGGATCACTAATTTCAGGCAGTACCTGGGTGTGGGAGTGGTGCCAGGCAGGGGCCTGCCGGAGTCTGGTTCCAGATTCACTGCGCTCCTGCTAGCTGATGTGACCTTCGCCGAGAATCTGAATTTCTCTGCTGCCCCGTCCTTGTTTGACACCAGGGATGCTTATGGCTCAAGACACTGCTGGAAGCTACAGAAGTTTGGCATACAAACCACCCTCGGGGGATAAATGCTTGCCCTGGAGATAAACCTTGTCTCTGACAAGATGATCAACTAGTCAAGGCCACACAGGAAAAGCCAGCAGTGCTACAGGGAATAAACGGTGCCAGGGTTTAGTCAAGGGAGGGACAGGGGTCTGGAGAGAGAGTGAAGACTTCAGGGAGGAGACTTGACTTGAGAGAGGCCACCTTGAATGGTAACCTGCTGGCTGGATGCTCAGCAACAGGTGTTCACAGTGACTTTCCAAGGGACAATCCATTTATCTGTCCTAAAGCAACAGGAAGGAGTTGTGCACGTTAACCTTGGGGAGGCGGATTGTGATCAGACTGTGAGGGGCTTGAGTCCTCAGTGAGGAGCTCAGTCTCGTCCTTGTCATAGCTTACGAGGAAGTACTGGAAAGCAGTGATTCCAGGCAGGTGGGTCTGGTGGAAAGGTGAGACACTCAAGATAGAGATGGCTGCTGATCCAGGCATAAGGGTGAGCAGCTCAGAGGCAGCTGGAGTGGAGAGGGGAGTCTTGGGGGACTGCAGAGATCCTAGAGAAAGAGCCAAGGGACTCAATGAGGAGGCAAGACCAGGCCCAACCCTGAAGGCGCAGCACCTTCCACAGAAGCTAGCATGGCCTGAAGAATGAAAGGAAGGCATCGTTTCATATACCTTGAATTTGGGGCAAAGCATTCAAATAGAAATGCCCAGTTACAAGTTGGAAAGGCAGAACTGGAGTTGAAAAGTGTTTCTGCTTCTCTATGCCCCTACTAGATTGCTAGCACTTCAAAGGCACCAGGAATATCCCAGGACGGAATGAGCATTAGAGCGGGCACCAACCGTGAAATACATCATTAGCTATCACTTTCCGAAGGCATGCTCTTGTTAGGCCACAGGCCTGCAACAGCAGGATTGCGATAGTCATAATTTCAGGTCCAGAAACCGAGGTTCAGAGAAGTTAGGACATTTTTCCAAGATCACACAGCTTGTAAGTGGTTGAATTGGGATGTGAATTCAGGGCTAGCTGTGGCTGAAGGCCATGGCTTTCCCTTTCTCCCTCACATCCTCTCTTGGCCCTTTTTCTGCAGGAACTCTTTCATACTGAGCTTTTACTTCTCTGTAGCTTACACAATGCCTTGGGTCGGGTTTTCCATATGTGTGTTTTATTAATCCTTTTTTCTGCTACCAAGTTTCTTACAAACAAATATCCAGAGTTTATTAGCCAACTACTTTAAAAAGTAAAACAAAAACAACGACAGAAATCTTGCCTCTTTTTCTTAAAAGTATACAAATTCAAGACATCAAATTCATCATTCTTTATCAAGTTAAAAAATTACTCTGTGTTTTATTTGGCAAAGCAAAGGGAATTTCTGAAAGACAAGAGACAATATAAATTTACTCCTTGTCTTTATTAGGAAGTATTTATCCAGAAGTTTTTGTTAACAGAACCCTTTGGAAAAACTTTACACATTTTCCGAAAGTAAAACTTATGGGTCTGTCTTCCATGTAGCTCTTAGGCCAAATTAATCCTTATACATGTAAAAACATTATTTACATATTGGGGAAGGAAAACACACAGATTATGCAAGGGCTCAAAATAGCTAAAAGTCAGAATTTAAAGTTAGTGTTTATCACTTCTATTCTTAAACTCATACCAGGGCCAAGCTACATCCCATATAGTTTCAGGGGAAAATGAAATCAGAAACCCTGCTATGGTGATTTTTACAGCGTTGAAGTTTTTGCCAAATTTGGGTTCTGAAAGGAATTTCCCTCCAGGGCCTTTTGGCAGAGACCTTGCATTTTTTTCAGCTTTCCCCTGGAGCCCTTAGCTGGGATCCTCTATTGTATAATCTGTTTGCTTCAACCATTCCTGCTCTCCTCTTTACTCTGAATCACGGGCACATGACGTAGTATTGGAGGAGAAAGCAGCTCCGAGAGGATATTACGATGTGTCTCTCCGTTGACTACGTGTTCCTTCCTCCACAGCCAATTGATGGGAGAGAAAGGGAGAATCTCTATTCACGTACTGGAGAATTAGCACTTTCTGTCAATGCACCTTGCTCTTTTACCCAAGGAATTTCTGTTCACCAGAGAAAAACCCTAGACAAGGGGTCAATAGTTGTCTTGATGAAACCGCTGCCTCTGTAGGAATGATCTCTGTCTCCCATGAGCCCAGTCATAGAGGTCAGTATGTCCACAGATGTCTGGAACAAATTAAGTTAAGCTGTAAGGAAATGGAGAGACAGAGCCGGGTGCAGTGGCACATGTCTGTCGTCCCTGAATTGGCAGTTTTGCATAAGGGAAATGCCTGACCCTCTCTTCATGTTGATTTCTAGCTCAGGCGTGTGTCTGTATGGTAATGGGTGATGAGACCGTAGCACTTGGCTTCTCTCTTAACCAGCCAGGCCAGGCCTGAGCTCTAGCTCCAGCGCTGGCACAAGCTGGCTACGAGAACTTGGCCAGGTCACTCCATTTTTCTGGATCTGTATTTCTTCATCCATAAAATGGAGGGTTTGGTACATAAACCTTAAGGTTCTTTCCTGCTCTAGAATTCACTGTAACAACAGCCCCCACCCATGAGCCGACCATGAACCTTAGCGGATCTT
This sequence comes from Piliocolobus tephrosceles, assembly GCF_002776525.5. Lineage (NCBI taxonomy): Eukaryota > Metazoa > Chordata > Mammalia > Primates > Cercopithecidae > Piliocolobus > Piliocolobus tephrosceles. Next base: position 110,099,220 of record NC_045447.1, on the reverse strand, counting down.
TAATTTTTTTATTAGAGTCAGAGTCTCGCTTTGTCATCCAGTCGACCTCCCGGGCTCAAGCAATCCTCCCGCCTCAGCCTCCCCAGTAGGTGGGGCCACAGGCGAACGCCACCATGCCAGGCTAATTTTTAAATGTTTTGTAGAGATGCGGGCCCACTGTGTTGCCCAGGCTACTGTGGGTTTTGTTTTTGTTTTTGTTTTTGAGACAGTCTCGCTACGTAGCCCGGGCTGGAGTGCAGTGGCACGATCTCAGCTCACTGCAACCTCTGCCTCCTGGGTTCAAGCAATTCTCCTCCCTCAGCCTCCTGAATAGCTGGGAGTGCAGGCGCCCACCACCACGCCTGGCTAATTTTTTGTATTTTTAGTAGAGACGAGGTTTCACGATGTTAGCCAGGCTGGTCTCAATCTCCTGACCTTGTGATCCACCCACCTCATCCTCCTAAAGTGCTGGGATTACAGGCATGAACCACCACGCCCAGCCCAGGCTACTGTTTTTATAGAATATAATTTGCTGTGTGATGATTAAATCATGACAGATGTTTAGCTATTTTTTTTCTCTAGAAAAGTATGATGATGCAGGGTTTTTCAAAAAAATCTCAAATTTAATTTGAATTATTTTATTAATCTTACCTATTCTTGTTAACAAAAGTACTGTTTTCTTTTTTTCTTTTCTTTTCCTTTATTTATTTATTTATTTATTTATTTATTTATTTATTTATTTATTT
>NC_045447.1:110077100-110098485 GCF_002776525.5 Piliocolobus tephrosceles | reverse complement strand
TTTATTTATTTATTTATTTATTTATTTATTTATTTATTTATTTATTTATTTTGAGACAGGATCTTCCTCTGTCGCCCTGGCTGGAGTGCAGTGGCACAATCACAGGTCACTGCAGCCTCAACCTCCTGGGCTCATGCAATCCTCCTGCCTCAGCCTCCCAAGTAGCTGGGACTACAGGCACTTGACACCACACTCAGCTAATCTTTTATCCTTTGTAGAGATGGGGCCTCCCTATGTTGCCCAGGCTGGTCTCGATCTCCGGGGCTCAAGTGATCCTCTCACCGTAGCCTCCCAAAGTGCTGGAGTTACAGGCATGAGCCACCACACCCAGAACCAAAGTACTAATTTTAAGGGTACTTTAAAAGTGTTTAAGCCCAGGTGTGGTGGCTCAAACCTGTAATCCCAGCACTTTGGGAGGCCGAGGCGGGCAGATCATGAGGTCAGGAGATCGAGACCATCCTGGCTAACATGGAGAAACCCCGTCTCTACTAAAAATACAAAAAATTAGCCGGGCTTGGTGGCGGGACTAGTAGTAGTCCCAGCTACTCGGGAGGCTGAGGCAGGAGAATGGCGTGAACCCGGGAGGCGGAGGTTGCAGTGAGCCGAGATTGTGCCACTGCACCCCAGCCTGGCGACAGAGCAAGACTCCATGTCAAAAAAAAAAAAAAAGTATGTAAGTACTTTAAATGTTTTTTAAAGCAAAAAGTATTCTCCAGCATAATCACCCATCCTCTCCATCAGACTCAGCTCTGAATGACTTTTGCACCCACCCCCGAAAAGTGAAGATGTGTCACCACGGAAACCTATTCAAGGAAATGTGCCATGTGAGCACACCAAAGATGGCAGGCAGAGGCATCCTCAAAGCTGACCTCAAGGTTGGAATAGAGGTCGGTCGTCTTCCAAACTGCACCTTGGAGCCAATAGCATTCTTTCTGTAAAAAAAAAAAAAAAAAGTAAGACGAATTATTCCATATCCACAACTGGTGTGATAACATTCCTGCCCACCCAAGCACCCATGGTTAGAGAGTTAAACAAAACATATACCCAAGAGAAAATGTGGAAAATGCTCTAAATTTTAGACTTCTATTTTTTCTTATATGGGAAATTTTAAGGAAACTTGTGTGAGACAAACCTCAGTTTGACATCTCAGGGTAGAGTTTCTCACTGTGTGATTGCAAAACCCATAGAATTGTAGGGGAAGAAAGATTTCTTTCCTCATTCATCGCTAGGTTCGTGGCTGAGGCCCCTATAACAAAAGACAGCTTAACAAGTGAGAAGCATACACACTGATTTCGTGTAGGTTTTACCTGACGTGACAGCTGGCAGGAATGAAGACCCAAAGACAGTGGGAAACCTGCATATTTTTATGCTTAGGTTTGATGAAGAGTGGTCAGGGGTGCGGAAGTGTGATTGGACAGGGGAGAGCTAGTGGTGCTAGCCTGGGGGAACTTGCAAGGCGTTAGTTCAGATTCTTCTCTGCATCCCTGCGTCTTCTGAGATAAGGATACTACTCTCCTCTGGGTATAGGGGGAACCTCTCAAGTGAGGGTCTTATGACTGGCTTCAGGGGAGAAGAGCAGGAGAAAGTCACAGAGTGACCTTGTAGGTTGTAGGATCTGTGTCAGGGGAGAAGGGCTTTCCTGTTTCTGCTATTTTCTCAAATGCCAAGGTGCCAGATTTGGAGGTAACATGCCTTGAATCTCATGAAAATCATTTGGGGAGCTTGTTAAAAATAAGATGCAGGTCGGGCGTGGTGGCTCACGCCTGTAATCCCAGCACTTTGGGAGACTGAGGAGAGGGGATCACGAGGCCAACATGGAGAAACTCCGTCTCTACTAAAAATACAAAAATTAGCCAGGGAGGTGGTGCACACTGGTAATCCCAGCTACTGGGGAGGCTGAGGCAGGAGAATCGCTTGAACTTGCAGTAAGCTGAGATTGCGCCACTGCGCGCTTCAGCCTGGTTGACACAGCGAGACTCCATCTCAAAAAAAAAAAAAAAAAAAAGATGCCTGGGTCCACCCTGGACCTATGGAATCAGAATCTCCAGGTTTCTTGTTCACCTGACTCTAATGAATAAATACATGAATAAAAGATCTGCCGAGGTTCATGGTCTGCTAATAGGGCAAGGGGCTATCGTTACAGAGAATTCTAGAGCAAGAAAACACTTACGGTTTCTGTGCCAAACCCTGCATTTTACTGATGAAGAAAGGCAGATCCAGAATCGCCAGGGAATTTTAGATAAACTTCCTAGCTAATTCTCAGACATAGTAAACCCTCAGAAACTTGTCCTACAGTTTGTTTGTGTCCTATGGAGGACGGCTCTTCTTTAATCTCCTGGGTTGCTTCTTGTCTTAAACATCAAGAATGCTCCCTGACAGCAGAGAAGCAGGCCCGGGAGCACCCAGAACTGAGTGAACGCAGGCCAGAGAGTGTCCCGCAGCCGAAGGGCTCCGAGTTGGTTTGTAGCTAAGACATTTGCAGTCAGAAAGAGGCCAAGAGTGCCATTCTTAATTTAAGATAAAGGTTAGGCCGAAGGATGTGTGTATATTTGTGACAAGCTCAACATGTGCTGAGCAAAAGACACATGGCACTAAGCAACTCCGTGGGTTTTCTTTCCCCCTCTAACGACAGACTTAAATTCAGTCTGAAAGCTGACCTTCGAGGCCCTATTTCATTATTCTAAGCCAGCATTATCGGTTATGGGAAATAATCCTGTTGGCAGAAGGAAATACTTAAGGAGCAGTTTACTTTAGTCTTTGCTAGGCGTGTGATGTAGTGTGGGAACGAAAACAAGGGATGTTTCAGGTTCGCCTCATGTCCACCTGTGAGATGACTGACTCATGGTTTTAGAAATAAAGACATCTTCTGCATGAAGACCGTAAGTTAAATTCCTAGGTCTTTGAGACCAGTGACAAAGGGGGAAATTGAGACAGTGAACTGGATTATTTTATTTTATTTTTGAGACAGGGTCTTACTCTTTTGCGCAGCTGGAGTGCAGTGGTGCAATCAGCAGAGCTCACGGCAACCTTGACCTCTCAGGTCTAAGCGATCTTTCTACCTCAGCCCCTTGAGGAGCTGGGACTACAGGTGAACACCACCACACCTGGCTACTATTCTTATTTTTTATTTTTTATGGTGGAGACGGGGTCTTCCTAAGTCACCCAGGGTGGTCTCGAACTCTTGGGCTCAAGCAATCTTCCCACCTTGACCTCCCAAAACACTGGGATTACAGGCATGAGTCATCACGCCCGGCCTGGATGCTTTTAGACAAAGGAGAAATACCGACGTTATTCCTCTAGAGTGCCCATGGTTTTGGTGAACAGACGCACCCTATTTTGTCATTATGGATGTAAGATACATTTCAGAGTATCTCCCTGAATTTGACTAATTGACCGACTGATTTTTCCCTGGTTACTGTCCTTGGTTACACACACGATGGTATCTCTAAGGCTGCTTTTCGCAGCCGTTGAGTGTGTACTGGACTCCCGCTGACTAGGTTCAGATCCCAGCTCTTCTGCTTACCCTCTGGGTGACCTGGCTTGGGTTCCCAATCAGCCTGGCCTGCCAGGGACTGAGGGATTTTTCTGGATGTGGAACTTTTGGTGCTAAAGCCAAGAAAGAGCCAGGTGAACCAGGGCCAGCTGGTCATCCTGGCCTTCGAGCAAGTTACTTTACTGCTCCAAGCTTGAGCTTACACTCCTGTAGTGCAGGTTGCCAGTCATAGTGAGTTACCTTGTGGGGCTGCTGGAGAAGTCAGGAGGTGCGGCCCTAAAGCAGTTGGACCTGGGCCTGGCACATGGTCCCGTGTGTTTGGTGCCACTTTTTCATCAGCCACACTCCATTCCACCCCCTGACGTTACAAACGGCACCAGAGGGCTGGTGCCGTGTGATGGCAGAACACAACCAGAACCAGACCAGATCACAGACACCACGCATGGATGTTGTGAAGCGTTCACAGGAACCTTCCTTCACTGTGTGGTTGATGGTTGAGATGCTTGCAAAACAGGTATTTGGAATGTCTCGTGTGGTAACAGTTGTGACATCTGGGCCCTGAATAACGAGTGTACCTCCCGGTAGGTAGGGTGGCCATAGAGTCACCTGTGAGCCATGGAAAGCGGGGAGGCCATGCTCATTTTGATGAAGCTGGTAAGATGGTGACCACGCCAGGGCATGGACGGAGATGGGACAGGAGTAGTCCTGTGTGTGGGGAAGGGTTTGGGGAAGGGGACATCAGACAAGTCAAACGTGGACTTGGACTCACGAGCTCATCAGGGACCTTAAATGTCACCTGCACCTGGGAGTCCCGTCACAGGAGGAAAAAAGCCAAGTCTGTTTTCTAAGTTCCTCAAAACTTAATAGGAGAGAAGAAAAATGATGGGAATAGTCATCAATAACAAAAGGCAAGTAATGGAAATATGAAGCTATAGGGGCCAGAGTTTATAACAAATCTCCTTCATTTGTTATATGCCATCAATTCAACACATTTATTAAACACCTACTATGTGCCAGGTGCTGTGTGCCAGACTAGCCTGGCCAACATGGCAAAACCCTGTCTCTACCAGAAATACCTGCACTGGAGCTGTGTCCTGGAACACAACAGACAGTGCCTTCTACTGTAGTTGGGCCAGACTTTCATTTCTTCATTCAGCATATAGATACAGAGCACCTACTGTGTGCCATGAAGTCTTCTAGGCACCTGCTTTGTGGCATTTGTAGATGAATAAACATGTACAGGAAAATATCAAGGTCGGCTGGGCACAGTGGCCCATGCCTTTAATCCCAGCACCTTGGGAGGCCAAGGTGGGTGGATCACCCGAGATCAGGAGTTAGAGACTAGCCTGGCCAACATGGCAAAACCCTGTCTCTACCAGAAATACAAAAATTAGCCGAGCATGATGGCATGTGCCTGTAATCCCAATTACTCGGGAGACTGAGGTGAGATAATTGCTTTAACGTGGGAGGCAGAGGTTGCGGTGAGCCAAGATTGCGCCACTGCACTCAGCCAGGGTGACAAAGCAAGACTACATTTCACACACACACACACACAAAATTAATAAAAATAAAAATAAATAAAATATCAGGGACATGAGAGAATAAGAAGGCTCCAGTTCTCCGGACACCTACTCTGGGTCTGGCCTTCCTCCACTTGCTCAATACATCTTCTCTCACTGAAGCTTCACCACAGTCTACCTCCTATTAAACTAAGCTAACTCACATTGCATGAGCTAACGTATTATACATAATTTTATCCTCATTTTATAAATGAGAGAGTTGAGGCACTGAGATGACAGCCCCACCCCGCTCTTCAGCTCTATCCTAGCCCATCTCTCTCGAGGTCTCGGGCAATGCCGGGGGGTACTTTAGGTTGCTGTACCTGGCCTCAGGCGATGCCAGGGGGTAATTTAGGTTGTCATACCTGTGGAAGTGCTGCCGCTTTCCAGTGGGCAGAGGCCAGAGATGCTGCTAAACATCCTACAATGCACAGGGAAGCCCCATAACAGAGGATTCTGTAGCCCCAAAGGGCCTGAGTGACGGGTGGAGACACCCTGCTCTCGAATGCCTGAGGAGAGAGCTTGTGGGAGGCCTCTGTGCTCTTTCAGGTTTGGGCTGCGTCCATGGCCACGCAGCTGTCTGGGAACAGCAGCAGCAAAGGCCCCGGCAGGATGAGCATTGGCCTGTGCACGGAGGACATCCAGGAGGAGGTGACAGAGGTGGAGGGTGGGGGAGAGTGGGGAGCTGTGGCCGAGGTCAAGGAGTGGGCATTGACCCTTGAGTGTCATCGGGAGCCATTGGAAGGTCATAAAGTATGAGATGATAGATGGCTTTTTATTGTTCTTTTGCTTATTTCTATTTTATGACTGCTGGGGGCTGAATTATGCCCCCTGCAAAGCTCAGGTGTTGAAATCCTAAGCCCCCGTGCCTCAGAATGTGACTAGATTTGGAGATAGGGTCTTTACAAGGTAATGAAGTGGAAGTGAGGTAATTAGGGTGGACCCTCCTAATCCACTGTGACCAGTGCCCTTATAAAAAGAAATGAGGACACGCACACGTCTGCACACAGGGAAGACTATGAAGACACAGGGAGGAAAGGACCACCATCTACAAGCCATGGAGAGAGGCCTCAAGAGCAAACAGCCCCTCTCACACGGTCATCTCAGGTTCCTGTCCTCTAGAATTGTAAGAAGATACATCTCCGCTGTCTCAGCCACTCAGTCTGTGGGACTTTGTTATGGCAGCCCTGGCAAACTCATACAATGGCTGTTCTCCAGGAGAGAAATATGTGTACACAGCTGTATAGTTACAGAACCCACCCGTCCCCCATTCCACCCCTCCGCCGCCAAAAAATTAAAAAAAAAAAAACCAAAAAAACAGTAAAAATGCTTTAAAAGGATGAGTCAAAGGAGACACCGTCAACACCCTGGAGACTCCATGCAGAAACGAAAGCTCTGTCTAAAATCTAACTGCAGGGATGTGAGGAGAAGTCATTTTCCAGAAACATGGATACCCCAAGAGAAATTACAGGTAGGACATTTCAGCGTCTCCGGCCTGGCAAGTCCAGACACGCGTGCATCTCACTGTGAAGACGGACAGTGCTCAGCACACCCAGCCTTTAGAGGATTCAGTCTGGAGAGAAGCACGCAGGGCTGCGGTGGATGCATTCATACCGTGACCACCACCTGCCTCCTTCTGATGAGTTTTGAAACTGCTTTGGAAAAGGCAGTAGTTTACAAAGGGCGTTCAAGGTTACAACAGGGGTGGCATCAGAGAAAGACAGAGAAAGGATGAGGAGGGAGGGAGGGAAATAAACGACTCAAACGTTTAGCAGACAGTTTCAAATGGCCACTATGGGTGGTTGTCAAAATGAGAAGGGGAGTTCTGAAGAAAATATATAATAAACCACGCACAGTGGGCTAAGGAGGAGGGGCCGAGGAAGCCTGTGTTAGCCCAGGTTACTTTGCACTTGGATGCATTTAGAGAGCTGTTGGTTTGCACACCACAGACATACTGTACAGTGGTTCTAAATATCCCCTTATGAATGGAATCTGCACAGACCACGGCTGTCCCCCCAGACTGTGCCCTATTAATTGTGGAATTGTGGAATTGCCTTGCTTGGATCTCGGAAGGAAAGCTCAGTTGCATCTTTCTCTTTGTAGTGCAATCTGACCTGCATAGACAGGACTGGAGTGAGGCTGTTCGAATTTTCTTTAATTTAGAATCTTCCACCATCATCACTTTATCTGACAGCTTGTGAGAAACCTAGAAACCATTCCCTCAGCCAGGCACAGTGGCTCAGACCAGTAATCCCAGCACTTTGGGAGGCTGAGGCGGGTGATGACATGAGGCCAGGAGTTCGAGACCAGCCTGGCCAACATGGTGAAAGCCCGTCTCTACTAAAAATACAGAAATTAGCCAGGTGTGGTGGTGGGCGCCTGTAGTCCCAGCTACTCAGGAGGCTGAGGCAGGAGAATTGCTTGAACCCGGGAGGCGGAGGTTGCAGTGAGCTGAGATTACCTGTCTCAAAAAAAAAAAAAAAAAAAAGAAAGAAAAAAGAAAAAAAAAGAAACCATTCCCTCTCAGCAAATGCCTCAGTAGAAGCTGCCAGTGACTGTTTCCACCGACCCTCCCTGCCAGGGCTCCCCTCTCAATCTGATAACTGCTGCCTATTCCAAATTCCCTGTGGTGAAAACTCCCTCTCCCCAAATGTCTCGGGGGCTGTGGTGGGTGTGAGTCTGGCTGGGCCTAGAAGGTTGAAGGGGAATTAAAACCATCTGAGTAAGTGACCATGGATTGACCATGTGGTCCTGGCCGAGATGCAGTCAGTTTCTGCAAGAGGGTGGGTGACGGACACCTCCTCAGAGAAACCCAGGAGGGCTGAGGACGGGGTGAGAAGGAAAGAGTGCCCTAGTGTCCAGAACAAAAGGGAAAGTGGTGAGGGCAGGATGTGTTGTCCCTTAGTAGAAAACGGAGCGAGAGGAGCTACAGAAAGTGTAGTAGGCTGACTTTGAAGATGGTCCACAATTCCCACCTTCTGGTAGATGCCCCCTGATGTCATCCTTGACCTGGTATGGGCTGGACCTAGTGACTTGCTTCTGTGATTAAATTACAAGTGACTGTGACTCCCACCTTTGCTAGCACACACTCTTTCTCTCTGGTGGGCTTTGACGAAGCAAGCTGCCAGCCTGGAGAGGCCCACACGGCAGGGGACTGAGAGTGTCTTCTGGCCAACAGCTGGCAGGGAACTGGGTCCTGCCACCACTGGCAGGCCAAACACGGAGCAAGCCTGGAAGTGGATCCTGCCCCAGCTGAGTCTCTGTGACAGCCATATGGGACGGGACGCTGGGAGTCCACACCATGATCACAGCCTATGAGACACCCTGAGGGAGGGGTCCTCTAAGCATGCCCAGATTCCTGACCCACAGGAACTATGAATCCGAAACATGGGATTTTTTTCAGCTATAAATTTTGAAGTAACTTACTATGCAGTGATGGATAACAGTACTGACCCCAGCTGAGACTTGTATCCTCTTACCCCAGACCCTGAGTCAGAGGCCAGTCTGGTGCTACTGCTGTGGCAGTGTGAGCCCTCATTAGCAACACAAGAGGGTGGACCCCAGTCCCTTCCAGGTCTAGAACTCTACATACCTGCTGGCATTACCATGTAATGAGCTGTTCTCCTGCACAAAAGCCTTACCCTTTCTTGCCACTCTAGACCCAGGCTCGGAGCTCCCAGGTACGCCCTAATGCCCAAAGGTGGGCACTGAAACCCTTTGTAAAATGAGATGAGCCATTCTTAAATCACCTAACATTTGGAGACTAGGAGTACCTCTGAAACTATTAAAGCAGAAGCAATTCTTGAATTTTTTTCTTTTTTTTTTTTTTTTCTTTTTTTTTTTTTTTTTGAGAAGGAGTTTTGCTCTTTTTGACCAGGCTGGAGTGCAATGGTGCGAACTTGGCTCACTGCAACCTCTGCCTCCTGGGTTCAAGTGATTCACCTGCCTTAGCTTCCTGAGTAGCTGGGATTACAGGCACCTGCCACCATGCCCAGCTAATTTTGTATTTTTTTTTCAGTAGAGACAGGGTTTCACCATATTGGCCAGGCTGGTCTAGAACACCTTACCTCAGGTGATCCACCCATCTCGGCCTCCCAAAGTGCTGGGATTACAGGCGTGAGCCGCTGTGCCTGGCCTCTTGAATTCTTCTTCGGGTAGCCTCCCTGCCTTGCTCTATTTTTTTTTCTCTAACATTTCCACCATCTAATGAGCTTTATTATTTACTGATTGATTATGTCCATTGCACATTGTCTGTCTCAACCCACTCATATGTACTCAAAAGAAATTCTGCCAATCAGTAATCCTTCTCTGTCTGATTCACTGATGTATTCCAAGCACCTAAAATAGTTTTGGGAGCACAGCATTTGCTCAACAAATAATTGCTTAATAAACGATTGTTTTGGGGAGGCAGGTAGGGTGGGGTAAAGAGGGGAAGGTATTAGGATACAAGTCACAATCAACTTTGAACTGTGCTGCATTAAAATTTTTTTATTAGGCTGGGCACGGTGGCTCACACTTATAATCCCAGCACTTTGGGAGGCAGAGGCGGGTGGATGACCTGGGGTCAGGAGTTTGACAACAACCTGGCCAACGTGGCGAAACCCCGTCTCTACTAAAAACACAAAACAGAAAAAAAATTAGCTGGGCATGTTGGCAGGAGCCTGTAATCCCAGCTACTCTGGAGGCTGAAGCAGGAGAATCACTTGAACCTGGCAGGCAGAGGTTGCAGAGCTGAGATTGAGCTGCTGAACTACAGCCTGGGTGACAAGAGCAAAACTCTGTCTCAAAAAAAAAAAAAAAAAAAAAAAATCCCAAATCCCCTCCCATTTTCCCAGGCTGCCTGCACACATCACACCTTTCTATGTGACCCAGGAAGGCTGGGAAGCACTGGCAACGCTAATCAACCTTAATTATGAAGTTCAAAACAGATCATTTTTGAATATTAGTCTGTTGATAATTATATACTGAATTGGACACTTATTCTTTTTCCTGCTTAGACTTTACTACTCTTCTGTTAGTAATAGAATGTGTATTTTTCTAGAAGAGCCCTTACTTCTCTGCTCTTGAATCTCTTGACAACATTTGGGTCAGCGTAGGCACCTGACTCCATCCTGACCAATCATAGCATGAGCTCTTCATGACCTCAGTGATTGGTTCATGGTGGACACTTGACTCCCGCCCGGTCAATCAGGCAGGACTCTTCTTGGCCTCAGTGAGTGGTTCATTGGTCCACTCAGGTAGACACCTGACTCCAGCCTGGCCAATCATAGCATGGACTCTTTCTGGCCTCAGTGATTGGTTCACGATGGACACCTGACTCCAGCCTGGCCAATCATAGCATGGACTCTTTCTGGCCTCAGTGATTGGTTCACGATGGACACCTGACTCCAGCCTGGCCAATCATAGCATGGACTCTTCATGACCTCAGTGATTGGTTCATGGTGGACACCTGACCCAGGCCTGCCCAGTCAGAGGATGGATTCTCCATAACCTTGCTGGTTGGTTCAGGGGTGGGCACCTGAGCCAGGACTGGACACATGGATTCCCCAGGTCACAGCAATTCGTCCAGATTCCTGGAGGTGATCCAAGTCCAGGTGGTAAGACTCCATTTAGGAATGTTCCTTTGAATTGTTATGACAAAAGCTTGCTGCTTTTACTGCAGTTTCTGCAAGGATAGAGAATAAACCTGAACCTCCAGCATCTGTCTCTGTCTCTGGATCATGAGGCTGCCTGATAAAAGAGCCTGCATGAAGGAAAGCTGAATGAAGAGGTGGAAAGATTGAGGCAAAGTTCTGATGACATCATCTGAGTGCCTAGATCCAGCTGTGCCTGAAGGTAGGATTTTCAGTTACGTAAGACAATAGTTTCCATTTTCTTGCTTATGCCAGTTGGAATGGGAAGAGTTCTAATCCAATAATGCACAGAGAATATAACTTACAAACCAGCCCATCTCGTTTTCCTTGTCCTCAGTGCAAGGCAACAAAAAGATGCCAGTGCACATGTCACTGATAATTAAGTTAACATCGCATTATCTCTGACGGCATTCTGTATGGCACAGTGCTACAGAAGAGGAACGTTTTACACAGCCACGCTCCTGACTGTTGTCCCATTGGCAGAAGGACTCACCAAGCTGCCAGTTTGTCTGGTGTTATAACTGTCAGACCCTTGGTACCACTGAGCTACTTTGTAAACCTTAAGAGCCACAGCGGAGAGGACCGTCTGCTTACCTGTGCCCACATGCACAGTGTCTTAAAGACAGCAACAGGGTCCTCTATGCTTCTCAATCACTAATCTGCAGGTGAGTTACGCGATAGTTTCTTTAGCACAAACGCTAAGTCGGAGCAGCAAATAGCCCTTTTTATTCCGGATAAGCATGTGAAACATTGGCTCTTCTGGCTGAAACACCAAATTGTATATTTCTCACCCTGCGCTCAGCCACTCAAGTGACAGCTATAGAGCAGGCCTGGATCTGAACAGGCTGAGGTATGTGACACAGGACCGCAAAGTGGGAAGTGTGCAGTAGTGGCGCTCAGGCCTGGGCAACTGGCGTGGTGTGTGGTCCAGGGAGCTCTCCAATTACACAGCCCTCCTCTCCCCCAGATTCTGACAAGTCCCCAGGGGGCAAATGCTTTGTAAAACTTCCCGTGGATTCCCTGGCGACCCCCACTCTAGGCTGAGAATCAAAGCTCTGAATTACCCTTCCTGTTGATAAGCCTCGTACCCTAGTGCTCCAGGCCCTGGTCAGATGAGGCATGGGACTTAATCTACAAACACCTTATCTTCAAAAGGAAAATATTTTCATGATTGCCTAAGTAGTAACATGGTCATTACAGAAGATTGTAAGATACCAAAAGCTATACTGTAAAGAAGAAAAAAATTTACCCATACCTTGCTCGTCTCAGCGTCATCGCCACCTGGGCCCTTGTTAGGAGTGCTCCCCCCCCACACCCCCGCCAGACCTTGGAATCCGAATCTGCATTTTTCCCAGACCCCCGGAGGGTTGTGTGCCTGTTCAAGTTTGAGAAGCCCCGAGCTAGTAATTCCACAACTGCATTTGAGTGTCTTGTAGCATCTTATGCTTTTATTAAAGTTGGGATTAATATTGAATAATCAATACTGCAATTGGCATCATTAAAAATGTGATATTAATGGTATTTTAGTATTACTCAAATACTCAGTTTGGTGTGCTGCTTCTCTCCCTGAATTGTGTACAGTATCCACCATCACATCGTTTGCTTCTGAGACTTTCTTAAAACCCAGTCTCTCCCTTCATGCTCAGCTGGAGAATAACCCAGCAGGCGGCGCACAACGGGTTAACGTCTACCGATGGCCTTAATACCCATCTAAAGACCCAGCGGCCACCCCAGCAAAGCCGAGATTTTGCAATGTTTGCCATGCGTTTGCTTCATGTTGAGAGATGGGCTGAATGGAGGTTTCTTTGTGTTTGCGCGTATTTGTGTGTGTGTGTTCCCCGCGGTCTCCGTGGGTGGCCTCCTGCGGGTGAATGCGCAGCCTTCCCACTGTTGCTTATCCTGCAGGCTTTCCAAACCTCCCTCCCGCCGACAGCCAGCCAGGGGAAGCACATCTCTCCGATGAGAAACCCAAGGAAGCTGTGGAAGAGATTTCTTAGTCCGTTCCTCTTCAGGGAAGGGGAGGAAGCCCTCACTCGCAAAGCTCTCTTTTACAAGCCCTGTTTCTTTTTACACACACAGTTTTGGAAGGTGCCCAAAAGACTGTCCAGCGTGTCCCAGCCTTCTCCGACAGTGCCGGGAAACAAGACGTGGCTGCTGCCGCTTGCAAGTAGGGATGAAGGCCTGAGCCGTCCTGGGGCGTTCAGGGCCAGGAAGGCAGGAGGGGAGTGGCTGGGAGGAGGGGGCGCTTTGCAGGGTCCGTGGGCCTGAGCTGGACACTAGGCCACAGGATGGGGAGGTGACAGTGGAATCACTGTCTGCCAGTCCCCAGGGTCTGTCATCTTACTTGGCTTTCCCCTGCAAGAAGAACTCTTTCTCTCTACCCACACACTCACACACACACACATACACACGCACACACAGACACACACACTCACACACACACACTCTTACACACATACACACATACACACACAGACACACACTCACACACACACTCTTACACACACATACACACGCACACACAGACACACACTCACACACGCACACACACAGACACGCACAGACTCACACACACATATACACACACAGACACACGCACACACATACACACAGACACGCACAGACTCACACACACAGACACACACATACACACACAGACACACACATACACACACGCACACAGACTCACACACACGCACACAGACACGCACAGACTCACACACATACACACACGCACACACACACGCACACACAGACACATGCACAGACACACGCGCACGCACAGACACACACTCACACACATACACACACACGCACACACACACGCACACACGCACGCACACACACACACACCATGCGCCCCCCAACCACTCGCACAGACGCAGGTTCCTGGAACTGTTTCCCCCAGTTCTTTCCCTCACACATCTTCACCCCATGTCCTGCCCTGATCTGGTGTTCTGGGCATGGCTCCTTTTATTGCTTTTTAAAAGGAGTCTGTGGTTTTATGAGGGCTGTTTGGCCGGCAGAGGTTGGGCTAGGCCGGGTTTTCGATGCCTGTGGCCCCGTCAGCCCAGGGAACAGGCCACCGAAGCTGAGCAGCTGCTCCTGAAAACAGCCCGGGACAGCTCTTCCCAGCCTCCGCCGCTGCACCGAGCACTGCACTCTCTCCCCTCCGCCTGCTAGCTCTGATGGCAGCCCCAGGCCTCTCAGTAATCCTCAGCAACTCAAGCCTTCGCTGGAGTCCTCAGCGGGTGGGCGGCTGTAAAATCTTTTTGTTTGCTGCCTTGTCATCCTCTTCCCATCCCCAACCCCCATGGTCCGGGAAATAAACACCCAGTACAAAAACTCCCTGTTCGTATCTGGTAAATTTTCAACTAAAAAGTTCAGCATTCAGGTGAGTGGGCTCGAGATCCAGCTGGTTTGAAGAGAGGAATAAAGGACAGGGTGTTGGGCGTGGGACTGGCACCCGCTGAAACCCGCATCCTGTGGGTGCCCGCTGTGGGTCCCCACTGGCGTCACAATGCACAGCCCACCTGCTCTGCCAGCTTCCGCGACCTTGATCGCAGCCAATCCTGTTTTGGGCCCCATCACAGTCTTTCTGTCTGTGGAACTGGGCAAGCAGGAGGTTTCTCAGGGCCCAAGATGGTTTTTCAGATGTGGATATTGGCCAACTCCCGAAGTTGCTAGAAAAATGTAGGCAGCTTGGCCACCTAAGTAAAAGCCATTGATGGCATTTTTCCCAGCCTCAGCTGAATTCAAACCACTGAACTCTTGTGGTTTATTTTTTTACAGCTTTCGTAGCTAACAGGACTGGATGCCTTTAAAAAACTTTTCAAAATAATATTTTGAAACCTACCATTATTTGGTTTTCCCTCTGTAAAGGCTAATCTATCGTCATTTCCCCATAGCTTGCTTTGTGGAAGGGAGTGGGTGAGGGACGAAGGAAAGGTAACATGCTAACGCCAACGTGTGGCGTTACGGAAGTCCTGCGTTCCAGGCCCTGTGCGGCCTCTGCCCAGCACAGTCACAGGCTTTGTGGGCCTCAGTGCCCTCCCCTGGAGAATGGGAAGAGTAATACGACAGGCCTAACGACAAGACAGTTCTGTGATTAGGCTGATGTTCGTCAGAGCATGTATTCACTGTAAAGTGCTACATAATATGAATTATTGTGCTTTAACAAGTAATCTGAAAGCAGTATAAAGTGCTTCTAGACTTGCAGATATCAAGAAACCTGGGTATCTGGGTTATTCATTCTCGATTGGCAAAAGGTGGTCCCTGCATGATCAGCCCTGCAGGCCCCACGTGTTCTTTCAAGGCCTCAGGCTTTTGGAAAGCTTCTCAGTGCAGCAAGTGTAAATAGCAAGGGCTACTCCGTGCTCTTTACTTACCGGTTTTTGCCTTAAACCATGACAGTTGCCACAAGGGTTAGGGATGCAGGTAGCGTTGCAGACAGACTGACAGAGCTTTGAGTTCTAACTTGGCCAATTAGCTTAGCTTCTCTGAGCCCAGTTTCCTCATCTGTAAAACAGGTATAACAACAACAACAACAACAATAGTAATAATCTGCTGATATGATTCTTGTGAGATTGAAAGACAATGTTTACACATTGCTTACCAGTATGGTATCTTGCACGTTGATTAAATGAATGTAAGATAATGAGGTTGATAATTATTTTAAGGAATTGGAGGGAGAAAATTCCCACCTATGAATTCCTTTGCACCTAGTGGTGGGACTTTCTCTTGGTCATGCATTCATTTGACAAGCATTTACTGAATACCTTCTATGAGCTCCTGGGAGATCAGAATATGCCATCCCCAAATACGAAGGATTGTTCAGCTGAAAATGATTAAGAAGCAGATGCAGGAACCCCTCAGTCTTCCCTCTATTTGTCTAAAAGCAGGACATAGATTTACAGAGACAAAGAGTATTCCTGCCCAGGAGAACAAAGGTCGACCACTGAAGGCTGCTTTAGACTCTCATCGGCCTGGAGGTGATACAGAGGTCTCTACTTAACCAGCTGTCGAACCAGCCTTTATCCACCATGGACTTGCCTTCCCGCAGGTTGCCCGCAGAGACTTACAGTCCTTTCCCTTTGTTTTGTCCCTTCTCTAAAAATGTACTATTCTTTGTTGAAGATCTTATATAAGCTGGGAGTCAAGGCCACTTCTTGGAGAACGATTCAGGACGGTTCTCTGGGTATCTCCCATGTATATATAAAATACACATATTAATCAACTTCTGTTTGTTTTTCTCTTGTTTATGTGTCCTTTGTAACAGGGGTTCATTACAACTAAGAACCTACCAGGAGTTAACTCTTCCCCTACAAGATCCAGAATGCCTTTTGGTTTCCTCTAATGAAGCAGTAGCTTGACCAAGTCCTACCCACTGTTCCAGTACCGAGAACTCCAGCTGCAGCGCACGAAAGGAAAGTGAACACAGGGAAAGCTGGGACTTTGTTGAGGGTCACAGAGGAGTGGTTCCACGGGGTGCCAGGGGTGTGGGAGCAGAGTCTTGGCCTTTGGAGCAGGTAGCCTGCATGGTGAAAAGTGATGGGAATAGTGCTGCATTCAGATACAGGATGGACCGCAATAACAAAGAGACTCAATGCGGTGGCTGAGAGCCAAGTTCATTTCTCTTACTCAAGGATGGAGTAGGTGATCCAGAGCTACAGCAGTGGCTCGATGGGGCAGGGAGCCAGGCTCTCCGCCTTGTTACTCCACCTTCTCCTAGGGGATTCCTTTGGTCCAGGTGGTTCCCTCACATGAACGATGGCTTCATAGTCCAGCAGGTAGGAAGGAGAAAAGAGTGAGGGAAGGCGCAACCACTCTCTTGAAGGCCATGGCCTGGAACTTACCCAGCTTCCTGCCTTAACTGAGTGACATGAGCACAACTAGCAAAGGAGGCTGGGAAATGTAGTCTTAATGCTACGTTGTCCTATGACCAGCAAAAATGTGGGGATTTCATTATTAAAGGCAGAAAGAGAGCATGTTAGGGAGACAAGAAGGCAATCAAAGGGGTAGAGTAGGAGGGACGGGAATCTCGTTGTCCATCCAGCAAGGAAGACAGTGTTGAGCACATAAGGGAGAGTGGGAAATGTGAAGGCAGAAATGACAGCTGATGGCGGGGGGAGTGAAGCCACTGACCACTGAGGACCCTGTGATCTGGATGGTAAAGAGGGTATTGT
Organism: Piliocolobus tephrosceles; assembly: GCF_002776525.5. Taxonomy (NCBI): domain Eukaryota; kingdom Metazoa; phylum Chordata; class Mammalia; order Primates; family Cercopithecidae; genus Piliocolobus; species Piliocolobus tephrosceles. The sequence goes on along the minus strand of NC_045447.1, from coordinate 110,081,615 downwards.
GATAGGAGGCCAGCAAAGACAGGGACCTGGGGTTCACTGGGGCGTTGTGCAGGGTGCTGTGGCATGGTGGGCACACTGACTGTGAGATTGTAGAAGAAAGTACAGTTTGGGGACTGGCGCGTCAGCACCTCAGTGTCTTTTCTGGGAAAATCTGGTTCTGTCTGGGATTTTTCTCTGCTATGTGAATTCCTTGTTTATTCATTATGGGGTCACTTCATTGATTTTCTACTCTTTTTTCTATTTTCTTATATGAGCTCTTCTCACTAATCTCTACTGCCAATTGTTTCAATGTAACAGTATTACCAAGAGGTACCACTGGGCTATGGACTTTCTGAGGTGTTTTAGATGTGACCTTGACTTGGTTAAAAAGGATGGATGCAATCACCTTCCAAAATCTCCAAATTTATCACCCTAAAACCTCCAATTGGGTGGTTGAAAGCTGCAATATAAAGTCAGACAGATTTAAACTGGCATGAAACAATGTAGAGAAGGCCTATCAGTACACTTAAAAACACTTTTATAGTTTTCATCTCCATCCTCAATTTGATAGCTCCAAGCTACAAATGATTCTTATAAACATCTGCTTCTTGTGTTTATTATGGTTTTGGATTTTTGTGCCAAGAATATGCATGACAGGGCTGCCATTCTTTTCGACCAAATGTATCTGAACATGTGTTTCTGCATTCTCATCTGTTTCTCTGTAGAGAAAACATGCATTGAACCAATAGCATGTCTGGAGCAGTATCTTATGATTTCAACAGCTTCCCTCTGTGATCCACCAAACAGATATTCATGGTGGGCACTCTGTGCTTTCAGCCTGAATCTAACTCTGCCAAGCCATGGTTCTTCAGCTCAGATATGGATGGTATTAACTGGGGGTCTTCCGGGTTGTTAGAGCCTCCACAATCTGGAGGAAGTGCAGCATGTCAAGTGTGCCTATGCAAACTCAGCTTTACTCTGCTAAGAAGTGACAGAGAGTATTGGAAGACGGGAAAACCTGCCATATTGTTCCTCAAGCACTGAATCATCAAGAGATGCTCAGTAGCAACGAATACGAACCTGGGTTCTGGCTCAGTCTTGTCACTCAGAAAACTTTGGTAGGTCATTACAGCTCCGTGTGTGGCTGAGAATAAAGAGTCTGGATGTGATGCACATGTCAACACACAATTAACGGTGTTCTGTGTGAGTTCTAGATTGGAGGTTGTGGGGCTACAAACAAATTAGAGCACCTAAGCTGGGATTTGCTGCAGCAGAGCACCGCCTCCCACATTCTGGCATTTCACGGTGCCCTCCGCTCACTCTGTAGTGAAGCTGTCAGCCAAAGGATGTATGTGCCAGCAACAATGACAGTGTAAACGTAAAAACTATGGAGACTGAGATGACAGAAGACAGAGGAGTAGAAGTAGAAATAATTGAAGGTGTGTGGCCTGATGACCCTGTTTTACAAAGCAGGGACACAAGAGGTTTCATCTTTGGTTGATGGAAAAAGAAATAATGGAGTAAATAAAACTACATTGACCAACAGGAACAGTAGAGAGACTGAAGTGGTGATGAACCTTTATTGGCGGGAAGAATTAAGAAGAAGTAGCGGAGAGGCTCAAGGGAGCTGAATTCAATAGACAGTGCCTAAAAATAGAAACATATTGTTTAGAGATGTGGAAATAACCACTTAAAAGGATTTGCCTCAGGAGCGGGGCTGGGGAGGCATTAGGATTTGTTCGTTGTTTTTCTTTATAAGCTCTTTGTACTGATGGAGATTTTTAAGTCTTGTTGCATTGGTTAGAATTAAGTTTAGTAGCAAGTGACAGAATGCCACAAATAACAGCTTAAATAAGAAAGATGGTTATTGTCTTCTCATGTAAATTTGGTTCAGGGGTAAGCAGTTCAGGACTGTTGTGGTGGCCCTGTTGTACAGAGCCTTCAGGGCCCCAGGCTTCCCCCAGTTCAGGGCTTCACAATGCCATCCCTAGGCTGCCATCTTCATCCTCATGGTCCAAGATGGCCACATCCATGTTCCAGGTAGCAGAATGGAGGAAGAGAGGAAAAAGAGGGCAAACGGAGCTCAGGCCCTGGCGTGCTGCCCCTTAGACAAGGGTCCGGGAAGCTGTCTCATGATACTTCCTCTTGTATTTAATTGGCCAGCACGTAGTCACATGGCTGCACCTGCTGTGTGAGCTGCAAATGAGCTGGGAAATGTAGTTTTTATACTAAATTTCTATGTCCATATTTTAAAACTCAATTACTATGGATAAAGGGGAGGGTATATATTGTTGGAGAGCTAGCCACCCCTGCTACACTCACCTTGATATAAATAACAAAAATCATGAGCATTAACAATAAGACTGTGTTTTCATAAGATAATGCTGGAAAATAAAATATCAAAAACTGGAATGGATTGATAGAAGGAGAGAAGAATGGATAGACGAGTGGATACATGAGAAGCAGGCATGCTGGAATGATCATTGGGAATCTAGGTAGGTGGTCTGTTCGGTGTAAAATGTTCAGCTTCTCCGTATACTTGAAAACATTAATCATGTTGGGAGAAAATAGATTTAGGGAGAAAAAGAGCGATTACTTTTTAAACTATTTTTGAAATTCACAGCGTGTCTGTCCTGAGGGCTTGATTTTGCCCGTCGCTCTTCTTTCCTCAGCTTTCCTTCAGAACTCCTTTGGTTCTTCATATCCTGACTTACTTCTCCCATACCCAGTGCCCCGACTCCCTCCGTTTCTCTGCCCCTTTATGTTCTGGCTTCTGTCTAGGTCTTAATACAGTGCTTCTGGTGCCTCAGGCTGGAGCCGCCCCCTGGGTTACCTCCAATCTGAATGTGAGTCAGAGAGAGTCCTGGCCCTGGTGGCCCGGCTCACTGGAAAGACCGCCTGGGCAGGCTCCCCTCCCCCTTCCCTAGCTGGAATAATTAAACACAGTATTTTGTTCAACAACTGTGAAGAAAATTTCCTTCCTTCCTCCTTCCATTTCCTCCTTTGTTTTGTGACAAAGTATAGCAGTTATATCGTAGCTTATAGAATGATGAAGGAAGACAGGGCTAGTTCTAAGATATATGCACTTTATAAAACCATCAGCATCACTAAATCTCAGTGCAGGTCATGGTGAGGTTTTGGCCAACCGTTCATTGAGTCAATGAGTATTCGGTGCTTCTGATGAGCCAGACACCACAATGGCTGTGGGCATTGATTCATCCTAGACACCAGTCATTTGGGAAGCAACTTAGTTTCTCAATGAAAGCTGTAACAGGGCCTGCTGATACATGATCTTTGAGGTGGCACTACGGCTGACCCTGCCTGATTAGAGGTCCTTTCGGGAATTTGGTAACGAAGCACCTTGGACGGGGGCCAGGGGGCCTGTGCTAGAATGCATCCTCCTCTGCAGGGTTTGTGCTGAGAGCCCTGTGCCATTACTGGACTCAGACCACCTGCCCCTACTCATCACACAATCGCCTCATGATTCGACCACGCAGGTGTGTTTCATGCTTGGCAAAATCTGAAGTGAGCAAACTGCAGACTCTGTCTCTCTCTGTGCCTTTCCAGTTCAGTGCAGTCCAGTTCCTTGCCTAAATAGTTCATCCATTCATTCCATGTCAACAATCACCACTTACTTTCTTGTTACTCTCATTTACATGACTTTGGATAAACTTTCATTGCCCAGATGAGTCTTTCATTATGTTCATGGCATCCTTTCCTTTTTATTTTGCCTCAGAAAATATTTAGTGTGTGGCCTTTGTGCAGTGTTTTCTGCCTAGTATTTCCAAACTGTCATTTCTGTAGAATTCAGCAAAAAGTGGAGAGGAGAGAAAATAAGGAGGGAAAGGGCAAAACAAAGCCAACCGTTTGGCTGAAAAACAAAAAAAGCCTGCAGTCTCCTTAGCTAGCATTTCCTGTCAGGAACAACACATGTTGAATTATTCGCATTGTCTTGACTTTCTAGGTAATAGCAGTAAAGCTTGTCAATAATGATGGGAAGGTTGCTGAATGCATCTGCCCCAGCCATCTGGCCTAAGTGACACTACTGGCCTCTTTATGCCCTTGAAAATATGGTATTTATTGATTTACTTATTTTTGAGACAGAGTTTTGGTCTTATTGCCCAGGCTGGAGTGCAATGGCGTGATCTCGGCTCACTGTAACCTCTGCCTCCTGGGTTCAAGCAATTCTCCTGCCTCAGCCTCCCGAGGAGGTGGGATCATAGGCATGCACCACCACGCCCGGCTAATTTTGTATTTTTAGTAGAGACTAAATGTTGGTCAGGCTGGTCTTGAGAAAATATGTTATCAGATGCACCTGGTGTGAATCAGGACAGATCAATTGCTTTGCTATTTCTTTGCAATGTCTTTGTAGTAGAAGAGGACTGAGTTAATAAGAATAACAATAATTCAGGTGCCTCTTCCTGGGGCTTCCCCAGGACTCATCAGTTTGGGAGCTGATGGGCTAACCCCCTCCCTGTTCCTCCTGAGCAAGGGACACTGAGTAACACACTGATGGGCTAACCCCCTCCCCGTTCC
>NC_045447.1:110076726-110077090 GCF_002776525.5 Piliocolobus tephrosceles | reverse complement strand
AAGGGACACTGAGTAACACACTGATGGGCTAACCCCCTCCCCGTTCCCCCTGAGTAAGGGACACAGTAACACACTGATGTAACACACAGAGTAACACACTGATGGGCTGACCCCCTCCCCGTTCCTCCTGAGCAAGGGACACTGAGTAACACACTGATGTAACACACTAAGTAACACACTGATGGGCTGACCCCCTCCCTGTTCCCCCTGAGTAAGGGACACAGTAACACACTGATGTAAAACACAGAGTAACACACTGATGGGCTGACCCCCTCCCCGTTCCCCCTGAGTAAGGGACACAGTAACACACTGATGTAACAGAGTAACACACTGATGGGCTGACCCCCTCCCCGTTCCCCCTGAG
>NC_045447.1:110076517-110076716 GCF_002776525.5 Piliocolobus tephrosceles | reverse complement strand
CCCCGTTCCCCCTGAGTAAGGGACACTGAGTAACACACTGATGGGCTAACCCCCTCCCCGCTCCCCCTGAGTAACACACTGATGTAACAGAGTAACACACTTATGGGCTGACCCCCTCCCCGTTCCCCCTGAGTAAGGGACACTGAGTAACGCACTGATGGGCTGACCCCCTCCCCGTTCCCCCTGAGTAAGGGACACA